>NC_057830.1:13754158-14057188 GCF_910594005.1 Cervus elaphus | reverse complement strand
AGCATCAGGGTCTTTTGCGATGAGTCAACTCTGATCCTCAGATACTTCAGGCTTATTTCCTTCTGCGAGTTTGTTCCTAGCTTTCCTTCTAACAGGTGTGCCTATTTTGCCCCATTTTGCCATCTCTATATGGCCAATTCCCCACCATTCAATTTCAGCTTAAATGCCACCTCCTTAAAATGCATTCCTGAGCATCAAGAAGTCATCACTACCTAGGAAATTTTCATCACAGCACCTAGCTTTATATGCCCACTAAGCAACCAGCACTGTCTGATAGCTTTCTTGTCTATGCTGGTAGTTCTCTGTTCATTCTTCTGTCAGTGTCCCATTCCCACTAGAATATATGCCCTGAAATCAGAGATTCTGTCAATTTATTCACTCTTAAATCTTCAACACCAGAACTTTTTGGAAAATTGTAGTTTCTTAAAAAACATTTGTCAACTTACCAAATATTGAATAAATTAATTAAAGTTACAGATGTTTAAAGACCCTGACTTGTGAATGGGTAACAGGTCACAGCTGCTGAAACCCTCTGGTAGGGAAAGATCTGTTGGATGAGGACCCAGCAATATCCACAGATATCTCCTCAAACTTGGGGCACAAAGAGCAATTAGAAGCAAGAGATCTACAACTGTTAGATAATCAGACCCAGAGCCTTGCTTTCCTACCTGTAGTTAAGTGTATATGATTCCACTCTGCAGTTGATCAGAAGGTCAATGTAATTCAGGAGGGAAAGGATATCAGCATCAGTTATAAAACCTGGAGAACCTAGAATGAAAACTAAAACTTAGTTTGGCCACGGGAAAGAAAGCATCGTTATGACAAATACAATATGGGTTTCCTATTTCCTGTGCATCATAATGATCACATATCTCATTCAACATTTACCAAATTCATATAATTTTAAATGTTTTCAGTGATGACAATAAATCACAGGGGGAAGTAAGATGTGTTATATAAGTGATCTGAGACCCACTCACCAACACTGGGAATTGCCCAAAAAAAAAAAAAAAAAAACCCAAGCCACAGAGTAGCCAGAGATACTTTGAAACAAGAGGTCAAATGAGACACTGTTTTGATTGATGAGATGAGAAAAAGAAGAATGGTGGTGGGGTAATCAACTTGTCCCTGTTTGCCTGGGAGCATCTTGGTTTTGGCAGTAAATGTGATTCTGGAATCCCTTCAGTCCTGGGCAAACTGAGATGGTTGTGATTCTAAGTGGTGAGGACTCGAGGCTGAAACTTCTCATCTGTTGAATGACTAAGTCAGTGACCCTATTTCAGTCCCAACTCAAATGTCTGCACAACATTCACTGTCGTTTCATGTGCTCTGGTTTCTCTCTCTCTTGCTAATTGTTAAGGACACTTTTTAAAATGTTCCTCCAAGCACTGTCAGCCACCTGAACCTTGGGCCCATCTCTCTGGCTCAAAGACCCCACGTGCTCCTTTTGTCTGGGAGCAAACGGGCTCTCCCCTAGCAACAAGTGAAGTCAACACACCCGGCTGCTCCCTCTCTGGAACCCCCGCCAGCCACCCTCTCAGTGTCTCCTGCACTTATTCCAGCCCCAGAACCCACACACTCTTGGTGCTGCTCTCACCTTCATGGTACAATCCTCTCACACCTGTCCCAGACTGTTCTTTCATCGTTAGTCCAAATCCATCTGCTTTCTGTCTTTCAGAGATTTCTCACAGTACCTGATTCACCATGTCCCTTCTTTTCCTGGTCTTCCATGGTGGCTCAGTTGGTAAAAAATCTGCCTGCAGTGCAGGAGACCTGGGTTCAATCCCTGGGTCTGGAAGACCCCCAGAGAAGAAAATGGCAACCCACTCCAGTATTCCTGCCTGCAAAATCCTATGGACAGAGGAGCCTGGTGGGCTATAATGGGATCATAAGAGTCAGACACGACTTAGCGACTAAACCACCACTTCTATCCCGATATCAGGTAGATACAGATTTATTTCAATACCTGTCTTCTCTATTATTTCCTGGATTTGGTGTCATAGAAGTGACTATAATATATACTCAAGCTACCTTTAAAAAAAATATACAGCTTGCATAATTTAATCCCAATTTAGGAACACCTGACAAGGCATGTAATGTAAGAGGAAAAAGAAGAATGCAAAAGTACATAAAATAAGCCAACAAATGAATACCCACCACCTCCAAATGTGTGGACAGCACTGTTACCTGCAAACAGAGGGAGGAGAGTATCCTGTATCTGCTTTTCTACTGTTAATGTGCTGCTCATTGATTTTATGCCTGTATATCTCTTTTACCTGTAGTTTTTAGGCACAAAAACTAAATCATGAGATCTACTCATGAGCCCAGAAACTCTCTATACATGAGTTATCCAGAAAAAAGTATTTTTTTGTTTGCTTTGTTTTTACATTTTATTTTATGTTTTTCCATTTATTTTTATTCATTGTAGGCTAATTACTTCACAACATTGTAGTGGCTTCTGCCATACATTGACATGAATCAGCCATGGATTTACATGTGTTCCCCATCCCGATCCCCTCTCCCGCCTCCCTCTCCATCCCATCCCTCTGGGTCTTCCCAGTGCACCAGCCCTGAGCACCTGTCTCATGCATCCAACCTGGGCTGGTAATCTGTTTCACCCTTGATAGTATACTTGTTTCAATGCTATTCTCTCTGAACATCCCACCCTCGCCTTCTCACACAGAGTCTAAAAGTCTGTTCTGTACATCTGTGTCTCTTTTTCTGTTTTGCATATAGGGTTATCGTTACCATCTTTTTAAATTCCATATATATGTGTTAGTATGCTGTATTGGTTAGAGGATAATTACTTTACAATATTGTGATGGTTTTTGCTATGTATCCACATGGATCAGCCTTAGGTGTACATATGTCCCCTTTCTTTCGAACCTCCCTCCCACCTTCCTCCCCCATCCCACCCTTCTAGGTTGTCACAGAGCACTGGCTATGGGTTCCCTGCATCATACATCGAACTCCCACTGACTATCTATTTCACACATGATAATGTACATGGTTCCATGCTATCCTCTCATATCATCCTACCCTCTCCTTCCCCTACTGTGTCCCAAATGTCTGTGTCTGTGTCTCCTTTTTTAATGAGGCTCAGCTAGGTAGCTGCAGTTGAATGGAGGCAGATGAGTAAGTGTTAATTCAGTCCCGTCTGCGGCCGGCTCCCTGGGACCAATGCATGCTTTCTGGGATGCTGAAATGGATATAGCCCACCCTTTGCCCACAAGGAGCCTGCTATCTGGGCAGGAAAATGAGCATGCATATAAGTCAGAAAACATAAAAAAGTTTGAAATAAGCACACCCAAGCCAGGACTGTGGAAATACGGAGGAAGAACTGACCATTTTAGATCAAGAGAATCAAGAAAAGCTTCACAACAAAGATTATTTTTAAGTTCAGCCTTTAAGAATGAGTATGAGAAAGTAACGAGGGTGTTACTGGGAAGCATGAGTGATGACAAAGGTGCCTGATCTTGAAGGGTCTTGAACACCATGTCCAAGAATTTGAGTTTTATTCAGTTCACTGTGGACATGTCAGGAAGTACTTTGAGAAGGAATCTGACATGAAAAGAGCTTTGCTTCTGAAAGCTCACGCTGGTACCCACGCACAGGGTGAGTGGGACATAGATGGAGCAGAGCTCTGTAGGGAGAGAGGGATTGTGAGACAGAGAATTTAGGAAGGTAAAAACAACAGGTTTAACGGCTGACTGAAGATAGAGCAAGATGTAGAAGGGGTCAGTTCTAAACTCTGAGGTTTAGAACTAAAGGAATTTTTTACTTCTCATTGAAATTGGGAGTAAAACTGATTGGGAGGGAGAAGATAACTTTTTTGCTTCAGGTCATCCTGGCCTCGTATTCATTCTTACTTGGAAAGATTACCAGGACTGAATATTAGCTCTTGCCATGATTTCTGAGAATGGCAATCATCACTTTTTTCAAATAGATAATACTTAGCACTCCTCTTGGGCTAAGACCCACTACTTCAGTGATCGGCTCTAATCAACAGTCAAGGGGGTTTTTGAACTCATCAGGATATTTCTGCCAACTTCCCCCATTCCAAGACACTAATGAACCCCCTTCTGTCACCCCCAAAAGGGTCAATGAAAAGCACTAAGAACGCAAAACAAAAAGAACAGAAGGTTTAGAATCAGAACAGGCCTCTGAAACCGAGGTCTTCTCTACTGCCCCACTGCATGACCTGTGGGCAAATTTCTTAACAATTCTGTAGGTGATGAGGCTCAAAATGCAACTGGGCTCTGCATTCTTCATCATCAAAGGGCTGGGTAGTGATGGCTTTTGTGACCACCCAAGGCTGCCTTCAGGTTGGACGTTGGCTTCATCCATTATCTGCTTATAGCAGCAGCATCCTTGCTATGAGCCACAGTGAGAATAGACCAAACACCCCACTCAGGGCAGCACGGACAGATGAGTAATTATCAGCTAATTCTCGGCAGTGAGAGAAGCCAGGGCAGACAAGGCAGGCTAAGCATCCAGAAGAAATTAACTGTTCCTCCGCAATCTCACGGCCCTGGCTCAGTTTGTGTGCCTGGGGAGCATTTCATTTCGATCACTGTTATCATCATCATTAATATCTTACATCTGTACAGTGCTTTATAGTTTAAAAGCATTTTCATATTCATTATTTGATCCCCACAGAATCTCTTAGAGCTACAGATTTGTATGCCCATTTTACAGTTGCTAATAATTATGATTATGCATTGGTAATACAGCTTCCCAGGTGGCTCAGTGGTAAAGAACCCACCTGCCAATGCAGGAGACACAGGAGACCCAAGTTCAATCCCTGGGTCAGGGAGATCCCCTGGAGGAAGAGATGGCAACCCACTCCAGTATTCTAGCTCCATTCTAGCCCTTCCTGTTAACCACTGACCAGGCTGCTTTTCTAGTTGCAGCCAGAGAAGGTAGAGCATGGTTATGAGCTTCATCAGAGGTTATAGAGTTAGTAAGTATAGAGTTGCAAATTAACCTATGATCCCTTACTCTTGAACTTATGCTGCCCCTGCTACTCTTCACCTCCACATATACTTAAAGAACACAACGGCAAAAACCAACTCCCATTCTCTCATGATCATGAGATAAGTGTATAAGAAATGACCGCTGAGTATTCATGAAACCCTCTTGGGTCTCACTAATCTCCCAGTCTGTCCTTTTCCCCTCACTGATACTACAGCCGCTGAGTGCTGCCTGCATTGGAACTTCTTGCATTTGACCCTCTAGCTAACCCCTTCCTTGGTTTACTGGGCTTCCTGGTCAATGATGTCAGCTGAGAGACCCAATTTCTTGACCCACTACAGCCCACTGCAGAAGCCTGCCAAGTGGAAACCCAGATACTGGTCATTCTTCCAAATTTTCTTGAGATCCATAAATATTCCTAAGATGATGCAACTCAGCTAGTTTCTGTTTTGTCTTCATTACCCTAAGGAGTCATGGCCTCTTAGGGGATATCAGAGTGGTGGTAGATTGGCACTGCAATAGCCTCCTTCCTAACTGGGCTCTTTTCAGCCCTTCTTCTTGCTCAAAACCTATGCCCCATGACACAAGGGCAATCTTTCCACAACAGAGATCTGATTTTACCACATCCCTGCTCAAAAACCTTCATTGATTCCTACTTACGTAAGAATAGGCTGTAAATGCTACATCCGATACTGGTTCAATACTCGATTCCTGGCTTTTCCCATCGGTCCCTACCCACCATTATCATTTCAGTTACTCCCCGTAGGACCTTAACGTTCTCACCCTGTGCTTTGCTCGGGATGTTAACTCTGCCACCATGTCTTCTCCCTCGTTCTTAAGTCTGATCATCATTTTTCAAGGCCTACTTCAAAAATCTCACCTGTCCATCCATTCTTTCCAAAACACTCCTCTCAGAATACCTTTCTCCTCATGGTGTTACATATTCCCCAAACAAGTTATTTGTGCTATGTTAGAATTATTTTAATGAATGAGAGTCATATATGCATCTATATCCCTTACTTGATTGAGAGTTCCTGGAGGGAAAGAATTTGGTATTATTCATTTCTGTCTTTCTTTTCAAACATAAAATAATGTTTTATACAGTATTGAGCCTGATAAGGTGGAAAGTACTAGACTTGGGAGTTGGAAGATGGGAGGGTAAAACCTTAGCTGATGATTGATGACCATGAACTAGCAGATCCCAGCAGAGAAGTAGATTGTCCTCTCCAGGTTTCTTTCCATCCCCACACTAAGTCCCAGGTCTTTGCTCTCTTCAGAGATGTGTTAGAGCTGGTGGCTGGGGTCAGCATTGATCCCATGTCCCTCCCTCCTCAAAGCTACACCAGCTTCTGCTGCTTCTCACTGACTTGTGGCCACTATATAATCAACGTTGGTACCTTTGACATTGGCACATATAGTCTAGGCACCCATATTGTCTGTATTCTTCCGTGCCTTTTATTTTTCACTCAATAATATGATCCTGAGATTTACTTGCTTACATTTTAATTGAAGGTAGCTTTATTTCATCAACTCTGAATCATAAACACCATGGTATCTGATGTTAATAAAAGCCTCAGGTAGTCAGAGAAAAGAGTTATTTGCAAATCAGTGTCACAGTTTCCATAAGGTAATGGTCCTGCTGGAAAACATTGCTCTTTTCCATTCCTCCCACCACTCCACTTCCTGCAGGGACACTGGGACCTGCCACCCACGTCACCATGGAAAAGTGTGTCCAGTGAAACACCCCTCTCAGTCAGCCAGGCAGTTCAACACCCTCTGGATGTCAAGTGGGGAGAGGAATGAGGCAGACAGCTGCCTGCGCGTTTCTCGGATAACACACATGAAGAACAGTCTGGGGGAAACTACTACCCACCAGTGCTCTGGACTTATCATTTCATCTGGCATTTTGTTTCTGAGCCAGTTTTCCAAGTCTAAAAGACAGCCCTCCGTGGGAGAAAGGTCATATCAAGAGCCATTTCCCCCTCTTTTCAGTCAGATAAAACGCGTCTTGTTCTGTCAGCCTTCCACATTTAGCATTTCCACTTCAGCCGCCCCTGGGAATTTCCTCTATCTGAAGAAGACCTAATTAGACTCACAACCAGGCTGGCTGGCCATGAAGCACTCTGGATCCCAAATGTCAAAGATTTCCATCCAAGAGACTCTGACCTATTTCTCACATTACTCTGTCTTCAAAGGCCTCGTTAACAAACCAAAGACTTATCTTTCCTAGAGAATCTATTCCTTAGCCCCAGGAAGGAAATTTGGTTCTGTGTGAAGCATTCTTCCTTCACAGGGGATGCCCCTGGGGACTTAGCACCTTATCGCTAAAGCTTTCCTCAACCATCCCCACAACCTGGCTCAACTGACTTGACCCCTTGTTCACTCCATATGCATTTATTTCTTAGCATCCACAGTGTATTACTAGTTTTATTTATTTAGACAGTTTTCTTTTCTACCAGGGCCTAGGTCTTGAGAGTGTGTAATCCATCTCAATATCCCCAGCTTAACCTAAGGCCTGGCACACGGGATCTACAACGGTTTTCCTGAATTTTCTTACTCCTGGGCCACCCCAACAGGTGACCTAGAAGGCCAGCCAGGACACCAGACAAGCAACATGGAACCAGAGCATGAGTTCCCAGAGGTGGATAAGGGTGTCTTTCTCTGGTAAAGAAGCTACAGAACATGAAGAAAACTCCAAGCCAAGTCCTTGAGACAAAGGTAAGAATCTGAGCTGGGAATACCAAGTATTCACATTGAGTTTAAAATCTCCAGATGCGACAGTTACTAAAGACAGAGTGCCATCTGTATACTAGAGTAAATCACAGCAGATCAAGGGCAGGCTAGAAAGGCTTAGAACCACGAGCCAACGCGGCTTGAAGGTGGTTAAGGTATTATGGATAGGTTGGAACTCAAGCCTGCACCACCCCGAGCGCCAGCCTGTGAAGTCTGAATAGTACTCTCTGGGGCGACAGCCAGAAGGACTCATGGCACCTGAGGCCAACTGGCTTCCACTAACTGGAACCACTTCTCAGATTCAGTTCAGTTCAGCCGCTCAGTCACGTCCAACTCTTTGCGACCCCATGAACCACAGCACACCAAGCCTCCCTGTCCGTCATCAACTTCCAGAATTTACCCAAACTCATGTCCATTGAGTCGCTGATGCCATCCAACCATCTCATCCTCTTGTTGTCCTTTTCTCCTCCTGCCCCCAATCCTTCCCAGCATCAGGATCTTTTCAAATGAGTCAGCTCTTCGCATCAGGTGGCCAAAGGATTGGAGTTTCAGCTTCAACATCAGTCCTTCCAATGAACACCCAGGACTGATCTTCTTTAGGATGGACTGGTGGGATCACCTTGGAGTCCAAGGGACTCTCAAGAGTCTTCTCCAACACCACAGTTCAAAAGCATCAATTCTTCGGTGCTCAGTTTTCTTTTTTTTTTTTTTTTTTATTTTATTTATTTTTTTTTTCCAGTGGGTTTTGTCATACATTGATATGAATCAGCCATGGATTTACATGTATTCCCAATCCCGATCCCCCCTCCCACCTCCCTCTCCACCCGATTCCTCTGGGTCTTCCCAGTGTACCAGGCCGGAGCACTTGTCTCATGCATCCCACCTGGGCTGGTGATCTGTTTCACCATAGATAGTATACATGCTGTTCTTTTGAAATATCCCACCCTCACATTCTCCCACAAAGTTCAAAAGTCTGTTCTGTATTTCTGTGTCTCTTTTTCTGTTTTGCATATAGGGTTATCGCTATCACCTTTCTAAATTCCATATATATGTGTTAGTATGCTGTAATGTTCTTTATCTTTCTGGCTTACTTCACTCTGTATAATGGGCTCCAGCTTCATCCATCTCATTAGGACTGGTTCAAATGAATTCTTTTTAATGGCTGAATAATATTCCATGGTGTATATGTACCACAGCTTCCTTATCCATTCATCTGCTGATGGGCATCTAGGTTGCTTCCATGTCCTGGCTATTATAAACAGTGCTGCGATGAACATTGGGGTGCACGTGTCTCTTTCAGATCTGGTTTCCTCAGTGTGTATGCCCAGAAGTGGGATTGCTGGGTCATATGGCAGTTCTATTTCCAGTTTTTTAAGAAATCTCCACACTGTTTTCCATAGCGGCTGTACTAGTCTGCATTCCCACCAACAGTGTAAGAGGGTTCCCTTTTCTCCACACCCTCTCCAGCATTTATTGCTTGTAGACTTTTGGATAGCAGCCATCCTGACTGGCGTGTAATGGTACCTCATTGTGGTTTTGATTTGCATTTCTCTGATAATGAGTGATGTGGAGCATCTTTTCATGTGTTTGTTAGCCATCTGTATGTCTTCTTTGGAGAAATGTCTGTTTAGTTCTTTGGCCCATTTTTTGATTGGGTCATTTATTTTTCTGGAATTGAGCTGCAGGAGTTGCTTGTATATTTTTGAGATTAATCCTTTGTCTGTTGCTTCATTTGCTATTATTTTCTCCCAATCTGAGGGCTGTCTTTTCACCTTGCTTATAGTTTCCTTTGTAGTGCAAAAGCTTTTAAGTTTCATTAGGTCCCATTTGTTTAGTTTTGCTTTTATTTCCAATATTCTGGGAGGTGGGTCATAGAGGATCTTGCTGTGATTTATGTCGGAGAGTGTTTTGCCTATGTTCTCCTCTAGGAGTTTTATAGTTTCTGGTCTTACATTTAGATCTTTAATCCATTTTGAGTTTATTTTTGTGTATGGTGTTAGAAAGTGTTCTAGTTTCATTCTTTTACAAGTGGTTGACCAGTTTTCCCAGCACCACTTGTTAAAGAGGTTGTCTTTTTTCCATTGTATATCCTTGCCTCCTTTGTCAAAGATAAGGTGTCCATAAGTTCGTGGATTTATCTCTGGGCTTTCTATTCTGTTCCATTGATCTATATTTCTGTCTTTGTGCCAGTACCATACTGTCTTGATGACTGTGGCTTTGTAGTAGAGTCTGAAGTCAGGCAGGTTGATTCCTCCAGTTCCATTCTTCTTTCTCAAGATTATTTTGGCTATTCGAGGTTTTTTGTATTTCCATACAAATTGTGAAATTATTTGGTCTAGTTCTGTGAAAAATACCGTTGGTAGCTTGATAGGGATTGCATTGAATCTATAGACTGCTTTGGGTAGAATAGCCATTTTGACAATATTGATTCTTCCAATCCATGAACACGGTATGTTTCTCCATCTGTTTGTGTCCTCTTTGATTTCTTTCATCAGTGTTTTATAGTTTTCTATGTATAGGTCCTTTGTTTCTTTAGGTAGATATACTCCTAAGTATTTTATTCTTTTTGTTGCAATGGTGAATGGTATTGTTTCCTTAATTTCTCTTTCTGTTTTTTCATTGTTAGTATATAGGAATGCAAGGGATTTCTGTGTGTTAATTTTATATCCTGCAACTTTATTATATTCGTTGATTAGCTCTAGTAATTTTCTGGTAGAGTCTTTAGGGTTTTCTATGTAGAGGATCATGTCATCTGCAAACAGTGAGAGTTTCACTTCTTCTTTTCCTATCTGGATTCCTTTTACTTCTTTTTCTGCTCTGATTGCTGTGGCCAAAACTTCCAACACTATGTTGAACAGTAGTGGTGAGAGTGGGCACCCTTGTCTTGTTCCTGATTTCAGGGGAAATGCTTTCAATTTTTCACCATTGAGGGTGATGCTTGCTGTGGGTTTGTCATATATAGCTTTTATTATGTTGAGGTATGTTCCTTCCATTCCTGCTTTTTGGAGAGTTTTAATCATAAATGAGTGTTGAATTTTGTCAAAGGCTTTCTCTGCATCTATTGAGATAATCATATGGTTTTTATCTTTCAATTTGTTAATGTGGTGTATTACATTGATTGATTTGCGGATATTAAAGAATCCTTGCATTCCTGGGATAAAGCCCACTTGGTCATGGTGTATGATTTTTTTAATATGTTGTTGGATTCTGTTTGCTAGAATTTTGTTAAGGATTTTTGCATCTATGTTCATCAGTGATATTGGCCTGTAGTTTTCTTTTTTTGTGGCATCTTTGTCTGGTTTTGGAATTAGGGTGATGGTGGCCTCATAGAATGAGTTTGGAAGCTTACCTTCATCTGCAATTTTCTGGAAGAGTTTGAGTAAGATAGGTGTTAGCTCCTCTCTAAATTTTTGGTAGAATTCAGCTGTGAAGCCATCTGGTCCTGGGCTTTTGTTTGCTGGAAGATTTTTGATGACAGTTTCGATTTCCTTGCTTGTGATGGGTCTGTTAAGATCTTCTATTTCTTCCTGGTTCAGTTTTGGAAAGTTATACTTTTCTAAGAATTTGTCCATTTCATCCAAGTTGTCCATTTTATTGGCATAGAGCTGCTGGTAGTAGTCTCTAATGATCCTTTGTATTTCAGTGTTGTCTGTTGTGATCTCTCCATTTTCATTTCTAATTTTGTTAATTTGGTTCTTCTCTCTTTGTTTCTTAACGAGTCTTGCTAATGGTTTGTCAATTTTGTTTATTTTTTCAAAAAACCAGCTTTTAGCTTTGTTGATTTTTGCTATGGTCTCTTTAGTTTCTTTTGCATTTATTTCTGCCCTGATTTTTAAGATTTCTTTCCTTCTGCTAACTCTGGGGTTCTTCATTTCTTCCTTCTCTAATTGCTTTAGGTGTAGAGTTAGGTTATTTATTTGTTTTTTTTCTTGTTTCTTGATGTAAGCCTGTAATGCTATGAACCTTCCCCTTAGCACTGCTTTTACAGTGTCCCATAGGTTTTGGGTTGTTGTGTTTTCATTTTCATTCATTTCTATACATATTTTGATTTCTTTTTTGATTTCTTCTATGATTTGTTGGTTATTCAGAAGCGTGTTATTTAGCCTCCATATGTTTGAAGTTTTAACAATTTTTTTCCTGTAATTGAGATCTAATCTTACTGCACTGTGGTCAGAAAAGATGACTGGAATGATTTCAATTTTTTTGAATTTTCCAAGACCAGATTTATGGCCCAGGATGTGATCTATTCTGGAGAAGGTTCCGTGTGCACTTGAGAAAAAGGTGAAGTTGATTGTTTTGGGGTGAAATGTCCTATAGATATCAATTAGGTCTAGCTGGTCCATTGTGTCATTTAAGGTTTGTGTTTCCTTGTTAATTTTCTGTTTAGTTGATCTATCCATAGTTGTGAGTGGGGTATTAAAGTCTCCCACTATTATTGTGTTACTATTAATTTCCTCTTTCATACTCATTAGCGTTTGCCGTACATATTGCGGTGCTCCTATGTTGGGTGCATATATATTTATAATTGTTATATCTTCTTCTTGGATTGATCCTTTGATCATTATGTAGTGTCCTTCTTTGTCTCTTTTCACATCCTTTATTTGAAAGTCTATTTTATCTGATATGAGTATTGCGACTCCTGCTTTCTTTTGGTCTCCGTTTGCATGAAATATTTTTTTCCAGCCCTTCACTTTTAGTCTGTATGTGTCTCTTGTTTTGAGGTGGGTCTCTTGTAGACAGCATATATAGGGGTCTTGTTTTTGTATCCATTCAGCCAATCTTTGTCTTTTGGTTGGGGCATTCAACCCATTTACATTTAGGGTAATTATTGATAGGTGTGGTCCCGTTGCCATTTACTTTGTTGTTTTGGGTTCACGTTTATACAACCTTTCTGCATTTCCTGTCTAGAGAAGATCCTTTAGCATTTGTTGAAGAGCTGGTTTGGTGGTGCTGAATTCTCTCAGCTTTTGCTTATCTGTAAAGCTTTTGAATTCTCCTTCATATCTGAATGAGATCCTTGCTGGGTACAGTAATCTAGGTTGTAGGTTATTCTCTTTCATTACTTTCAGTACGTCCTGCCATTCCCTTCTGGCCTGGAGGGTTTCTATTGATAGATCAGCTGTTATCCTTATGGGAATCCCTTTGTGTGTTATTTGTTGTTTTTCCCTTGCTGCTTTTAATATTTGTTCTTTGTGTTTGATCTTTGTTAATTTGATTAATATGTGTCTTGGGGTGTTTCGCCTTGGGTTTATCCTGTTTGGGACTCTCTGGGTTTCTTGGATTTGGGTGGCTATTTCCTTCCCCATTTTAGGGAAGTTTTCAGCTATTATCTCCTCGAGTATTTTCTCATGGCCTTTCTTTCTGTCTTCTTCTTCTGGAACTCCTATGATTCGAATGTTGGGGCGTTTCACAGTGTCCCAGAGGTCCCTGAGGTTGTCCTCATTTCTTTTGATCCTTTTTTCTTTTTTCCTCTCTGCTTCATTTATTTCCACCATTTTATCTTCTACCTCACTTATCCTATCTTCTGCCTCCGTTATTCTACTCTTGGTTCCCTCCAAAGTGTTTTTGATCTCATTCATTGCATTATTCATTTTTAATTGACTCTTTTTTATTTCTTCTAGGTCTTTATTAAACAGTTCTTGAATCTTTTCAATCTTTGTTTCCAGGCTATTTATCTGTAACTCCATTTTGTTTTCAAGATTTTGGATTATTTTTATTATCATTATTCTAAATTCTTTTTCAGGTAGATTCCCTATCTCCTCCTCTTTTGTTTGACTTGGTGGGCATTTTTCATGTTCCTTTACCTGTTGGGTATTTCTTTGCCTTTTCATCTTGTTTAGATTGCTGTATCTGGAGTGGGCTTTCTGTATTCTGGAGGTCTGTGGTTCCTTTTTATTGTGGAGGATTAACCCAGTGGGTGGGGTTAGACGATTGGCTTGTCAAGATTTCCTGGTTAGGGGAGCTTGCGTCAGTGTTCTGGTGCATGGAACTTGATTTCTTCTCTTTGGAGAGCAATGGAGTGCCCAGTAATGAGTTTTGAGATGGGTCTATGTGTTAGGTGTGTCCTTGGGCAGGCTGTATGTTGATGTTCAGGGCTATGTTCCTGCGTTGCTGGAGAATTTGCGTGGTATGTCTTGCTCTAAAACTTATTGGCTCTTGGGTGGTGGTTGGTTTCAGTGTAGGTATGGAGGCTTTTGGACGGTCACTTATTACTTAAAGTTCCATGTAGTCAGGAGTTTTCTGGTGTTCTCAGGTTTTGGGCTTAAGTCTCCTGCCTCTGGATTTCAGTTTTCTTCTTCCTGTAGTCTCAGGACTTCTCCAACTATACAGCCCTGATAAGAAAACTTCTAGGTTAATGGCTAAAAGATTCTCCCCCGTTAGGGACACCCAGAGAGGTTCACAGAGTTACATGAAGAAGAGGAGAGGGAGGAGGGAGATAGAGATGAACAGGAGGAGAGAAAGGGGGACTCAAGAGGAGAGAGACAGATCTACGCAGCTGTCTGTTCCCAGAGTGTTCTCCGTAGCCCAGTCACCTACAAGGATTCACAGAATTGGATTGGGAAGAGAAGGGGAAAGGAGGAAATAGAGGTGTTCTGAGGTAGAAAACAGAGAGTCAAGATTGGGAGAGAATAATCTTCGGTTTAAAAATAGGGCTTCTCTTCTTTTTTTTTTTTTGTAAGGTTATAGTGTATTGAAAATGAAAATTAAGGAGTAGTAGAGGAGTACTAGAGGACTTTAAAAGAAATAAGAGAAAAAGAAAAATAGAAAATAGAAGAGAAAAAGGAAAGAAAAAAAAGAAAAAAAAAGAAAGAAAAAGAAAAAAAAAAAGAAAAAAGAAAAAAAAAAAATTTTTTTTTCCCCCTAATTAAAAAATCGTAAAAGTCTGTGGAAATGAAAGTTAAGGAGTAATGGGGGAGTAATAGGGGATTTTAAAGGAAAACAAAAGAGAAGAAAGAAAAAAGAAAAAAAAGAAAAAAATTTAAAAAATTAAAAAAAAAAAAAAAAGAGAAAAAAGTAAAGTTATATCTAGGAGTTTCTCTGGAGCTGTTGCGGTCAGTGTGGGTTCGGCTCAGTTTCAGATAGCTCCTCGTTCCAGCTTACGCTTCTCGATATCTACAGGCCCCTCCGGTGTAGTCAGCGTTTCCTAGAGGGATTTTAATCTGTTGCACCAGTCCCTTCTGAAGCGGTTCCCTTTGTTTATTTGGCTCTGTTTGCCAGTCTCTTCAGAGCCTCATTTCCGCCCTGACACAGGCGGGCGGAGGTGGACTCTTACTCAGGTAGCTAGTTCCGTCGCTCTCCTTTCGAAGACAATGGGCTGCTTTTCTGGGCGCCTGATGACCTCAGCTAGCGATCCGAAGTTGTTTTGCGAAGTTTGCTCTGCGTTCAGTTATTCTTTTGATGAATTTGTAGGAGAGAAAGTGGTCTCCCCGTCCTACTCCTCCGCCATCTTGGCTCCTCCTCCCCTCAGTTTTCTTTATAGTCCAACTCTCACATCCATACATGACTACTAGAAAAACCATAGCCTTGACTAGATGGACCTTTGTTGGCAAAGTAATGTCTCTGCTTTTTAATATGTTTCTCAGATTAATAGGATTTTAACTTGAATTCTGCCTCTGAGTCTAACACAGGGGAAGGCACCTATGCAATTCAAAGGATCTTGGCACAATGATAGATTAACTTTATAAACTTAACCTAAAATGGCAGGTTTCAAATGGGGAAAGAGAGATGGAGTCAGGCCATCATGGCTTTCTCACTTATTCTCTGGGCCTCAGCAACATCCTTGGTAAAATGAGGATTTGAAGTTTTCCTCAGAGTTCATAATCTGTGAAGCTATAAAGCATGTTTTTTTTTAAGAAACCACCAAATAAAAACTGCAATTCTACCTGTTACCAGTTTGTTGGAAGTTCTGTGATACTTTGAGGGCATCCATATCCCCAGGCTGTCAGGTCCTGACGCTGAGCAGTGCGGGAGACTGTAGCACCTGACACAATGTCTCCAGGATCTGGAGCTGAGAGGCCTTTGCCTGGACAATCTCTGAGAAATCCAGATACTGTATAGAGATTATCCCAAACTGAGGCCATCCTGCCTGACCTGCCTGGTTCCCATACCTTTCCATCTAATCAAAATAATCAAATTCTGCTAAGAAAAAAAAAGTCCTAGACCAAAAGTCCTGACCATTAACTTTAGTTTAGAAAGTCGATATTTATTTTTTAAAAAAGAAATAAGTGTGCAAGTTGAGCATTTTAGACTAGGAAGAGTCCTTAAAGGTCATCAAGTCCAAAACCCTAACATTAGAGGTGAAGAAATTAAAGCTCCAAGTGGGGACTAGCCTTAGCCAATGTCACAAATCTGGAGAGAGGAAGAACTGGGAAACAAAACCTTGTCTTCCAGCCTCAGACACGTTGTCTTAAAAACTGATTCAAGCATGGTTTTATTTTTTTCAAATGGCAGAATAATGAAAGTATAATAAAATGGGAATAAAACAGGAAGTAAATTCAATTCAAATATTAAGGGGGAAAGTACAAACAACCAAGAAAATTAACTCTTCAAATAGCTGATGCAACCTCAGAATACCAAGGCCCTAGTTAATTGCCTGTATTTTGTGAAAATGTGAAATGGGGTTTGCTCAAGCCTGGCAATGACCCAAGTTTTCATCTGGACAACTAATGTTCAGCGCATGGAAAGTTGATCAGGTTTGCTGAACTGAAAAGAGGTAAAGGAAAGACTGGATGTAATTCTGGATGGGCCCGAAATGTGGAGCTCCACATGGACCTGCAGTAAGTGGGATAAATGGATCCCCCCACCCCGCCGCAGTCCTGTGGCTACATCTCTGAAACCTGAGTTGCAGAGAATCTGCACAAACGCTTAGACCACGTGAACTCCCTTCCTAGCCTCAGTTTTCACAGCCCCAAAATGGGGATCCTAAGAACCATTTCTCAGAGCATAACAGGAACGATATGGAAATCCCCTGGTAAACCATTGCTAACGGAAGTGTAAGACATCATCACTAAACTATTGACAGGGACCAGGGAGGTTTGCTTGTGATTCTATGATTTAATGAACCTGCTTTTTGTAACAAAAGACAAAAACATTCCACAGAGGAAGAGCAGAATACTCTCCTCACAAAGGAGTGAAGAGAGGTATTTAACAACCTAGCAAAACAACCTTGCTGCCTGCTAGCCAAACCATAAATCTAAATGGCAAAACCAGAAAAAAAAAAAAAAAAAAAGATGTGCAGTGTTTTAGAATAAAGGAATTCCAATGTGTCAAATATCTTCTGGGCAATTATCTAAGCAGTTTCTTGTTTGGGGAGGTTTTTGGAGAAAGCTGGTCATCAGATGCAGCCGCCCAGCTGGACTGCTTTACTTCACATTGTTCTCAAAGATGTCACTTTGAGAAGGACATCACCCTGGAAAACAGGAGAGCTGGGTTCTGTACTTACTTCACTGTGTGTCCTCAGGCACATCCCATCCCCTCTTTGGGTTTCAGATTTCTCATCTACAACATGAAGGTTCAGTCCAGAGATACTATTATATTTAATGCCGAGTCTCTCATTTTAGCTATTGCTTTTGACTTGTTAGCTTCTTAACACACCTGTGTAGGAAACTTTCATGTAATGAGAGAGGCTGGGCTGCCCAGGAATGACACCAAATGGTGGATGCCTTGGCTTCTTCCTTCTTTGGACTTTTCCAGAAGTAGATGAAATGAAAAGACAGGACGGGGTCCTAGTCCAGGACTTTCCCTTCCATCAACTGCCTTCCTTCTTTATTTCCCCTTCTAAACCACTTCCCAATCCCACACTCCCTGTTTCAGACTGTCAGTATCCTCTCAAAACCACAGTTACCTACTGTCCTTCTCAAAATCAGGATGCAGAGAGCTCCACGTTTACCTATGACACTGAAATGTAATATTGACTTTAACTAAAACACAGCTATTATCTCAGTATAAGAGAGGACCCAGAATCATTTCCAACCTCTGACACAGTCAATAATAAGACATATTCTAAGCTGTGCCAAGAGAAGAGAATGAAGGCCAATTAGTGCAGGAAGATAGTTTTAACATAATATGCTCTAGTCCATTTTACACTCTTCCTCAACTGTCCCTATCTAACAAAACTCCCTATCTCTAAAATATTTTCTAAAAATAAATGAATACATACATAATCATCTAACAGTGCCCACTGTGTACATATTCTTTCACCTGCTCTAGGTACTGTTTTATGCTTTATGCCAACAAGAGCTATCAAGGAGGTTGTATCAAAGGGAACTCTGCTTTCAACTTTGAATTCAGTGTGTTCTGCAACACGAGTGATTTATCTACCATGGTCACTCTTTATGCCTCTGTGTGTGTGTGCGTGTGTGTATGTGTGTGCATGTGCTCACATGCACATATGCAGACAATTTTGACCCACAGTGGAACACAAAAACTATCTAAGAACAGATCTGGATTTTCCAGATTTATTTTTCCTGTTGGCTGTTAAATCACAGTTAAATTGTAAAAGTTTCCATATCTTGAGACTCCTTCAAGAAAATGGGCAAGGAAACCAAACAGTAAAGGTTAGAAGATAACCAGGAGGGCCCTGGCTGGCTTGTCCCTACCCTTGGCTTGCCTGGATCACATGCAGACTGATTAAGCTCCTGCTCTCCTCCCCATGCCTAACCACCTAGATCACTCAAGGGCACTTGTTTTGCCCCAGAGAAGTGATCTACTTGGACATACCCCTGTAGTTGGAAATTGGTCAGGGTGAACTTAGACAGAAAAGACAGCAGTCCACTGTCCTGTCAGATATTTCAGAATCTTACCTGCACTACAGCCCTGACAGATGGCCCAGCTATAGAGACTCCTTACATTTCCTAGCGCTCACTCAAGAACCTGCCCCTGACTTCCTAAGCAGAGCATCTTGTAAATGCTCAGAGAAGCTCTCAAAGGCTCTCTGTCTGACCTGATACTGTCTGGAAGACTTAACCTAGCAGTGGCTTAGTGTCTTCTGTTACATAGTTAAGTCTGTACTTATAACTCTCGGTTGTTCACTTTACATACTTTATAATAGCAAAAAAAAAAGAAAAAAGATAAACTAAAATCCAACAAAAAGGGATTAGTTACAGAAAGTGTGGTAAACCCAGACAATGGGACACTATAAAAATTATATATACCTACATATTTATATACTTAGCAATATACTGCTAAGTAAATAGGTATAGTACAATCTCATTTACAGAAAAGACTCTGGACAGTAATGCACCTAATTCCTAATTATAATTATTCACGAGTGGTGAAATTACAGTTGCTGTTGTTGTTGTATTCACTTTGCTTATACGTATTTTCTAATTTTAAAGAGTAAATTTATAGTTTGTATAATATTTTGAGGCTAAAATAGTTAAATAAGGGTTGACTAGTCCTGATGGCATTTAACATTCCTCCAACACTAAGACTATGAAACTGATTACCTGAAACCAAATAACTAATGCTGTGCCCCCTCCCCCAGCTAACCATACATACACACATAAGCTCACACACATGTACACACATGGCTAATCTAAAGACTCTTTCTCATCCCCTGCATATATGTCACCAGCAATGGCCAAAAGGTCCACCTCTGGGACACGAGATTACAATGATAAGTCTCACAGTAATGGCAGGAATTCCAATGGCCACATTCAGAATGACAACATGGCTGAAATAACACCAGCACTCTGCAAATAACAAACAGGATGGAGTGCTTCTTGGCTCAGGTGAACTCCACAGTTTGTTTCCTTTTCATTGTATTCCCCCTCTCACAAAGCCAAGACTTGCCTTTGGATCTCACAGGCCTAGGATACTATTATTTTGACAGTTGTTCGGTGGCATTGCAGAGGATGAAAGAGCACAGGTTAGCTTTCCATCTAAACACACCACCCACTCCAAGCAGCATAAACACTATAATTTTGAGTTGATGGATGAGATTTATAGATGTGTGTGTAGAGGGCAAGTTGAAAATTAGTAAGAAGTTGAGAATAAGAATGAAGAGAATACATGTGATTCATTTGTCTATAAAACAGACCAAGAACTGAATTTGTATAAAGATAAATACATTTTAATTAGAAGCTGTTATCTCAAATATCAGATCAAGATTAAGCTCAATAGCAAATGCAAATTCTCTTACCTCTCAGGAGTGTTCAGGATTTAGTTCTAGTAAGATAACAGATCTGAAAGTCCTTTGTACCTTTTGTAAAAAGTTCTTACTGTTGTATGAGTAAAAGTAATAAACATTTAATTTTACTCTGATTTCTTAAGAACACTAACTTTCAACAAAGATCTATTCTTGCCTACTGTGTTAAGATATACAAAACCATATTAGGAACATCATTATTTTTCTTTGTTGAAAAAAAAACAAACAACTTAACCCAGTGTCTAGAACCCCACAAACATGTAAAACATAAGAAAAAAAGTCTTCATTCAAATAGCCATATTAATCCTTGCTTTAATATACTAAAAATATTGCATTGAAAGAAAGTTATAATTTAAAATGTTATTTGCATCAAGTCACCTTGATGCAAAGTGTCAAATACTTTGAAATAAATACTAAGATATCAAGTCTGTAAAAAATCTTTTATACAAATACTTTCAGAGCCTATATATATGGGCACTCCATATGTTTTTCATTATTGACCTGAGAAAGGGATATAAGAATCATGTTTTATTGTTGAAAACTCTGATACCAAGAGTGATGAGGTGATCCACAGGCAGAAACTTCCAGGACCAGGATTCGAATCCACATCTGATTCCAAGTCTCATGCCCTTTTACTTTAAGTGAGTTGCCTCTTTTCCTTGCCCACTGGGTAGCACTGTAATGTACTGAATATAGGCTTACTACTTGAAAACCTCTAATTTCTACAGAGGAGTAGCTTATGGAAAATGGCTTGTGCTAAGCATATCACTCTATGCACCACACGTGATCTCCTGGTTGCCTGACTCATGACTGCAATGAAGTCACAGTTATCCCAATTACCCATCATCACATGAACAAGATATGCAGGAAAGGTGTTTCCTCCCAAACACTGAGCATCTGAATCATTGCTTATGATGGAAACAACCTTAGGACTGACCCAAGAGAAAACAGTAGTCATGTAATTTAAAGATATATTCTATTAACAGGAAGATGTGCAGGTTACTGATGCATAGGAGTGGATTTGTTACTGTCATTCTTATATGGGCTCCATTTGTGTTGAAAAAGAATGCAAATAATGATCTGAGATACTGTGTTAGAATACAGAGAAAAATGTTCCCCTAAAACCAACAGTTAGAAAACATGTGAGAAGTATTTTGGGACAATAGAGAAAGCCCAAATTTTATAATCTCATCACCCTGGTTTTTAAAACTTACTGAGTTCTAAGATCTTGGGCCAATTTTTCAATCTTTTTGATCCTTAATTCTTCACATGTTAATATGTTTCTACAGATCTCACAGTTAGGTAAGCCAGGACTCAGACTCAAATTCCACTCCGGAGAGGCCTGTTGCACATTTCAGAAGACAAGTGAGCCGGCACATGTGGAGGGTACAGACCAGGGAACTTCACCCTCCCCTGAGGGATACCAGAGATCAGGTAATGGTGGAGGGTACATGAGAGAGGTTGTTTAGGGAAAAAAAAAAAAGCTGATGGAAAGGTAACCATCTCTATGAGGAATTTCAAGCCAAAACTACTACAAGACTCAAAGACCAGAGGAATGTGATGAAGCTATTTGAGGTTCTGAGGGAACAGATTTCCAAAGAAAGTTGGTTCCCCAATTTGTGGAAAACCAAAATCCTGAAAATCCTGAAAGCTCCGTAAGCACATTTTAATGACATCAGTTCTTTATCTGACATTCATTAAGTATTTGTGATCTAGAATCAAGAGGGAGTAACAGATACATAGTGTCAAGCTATAAACTAGGTAGAGTGGAGAGGGAAAAAGTAAGAATAAGAAAGGAGAAAAGCTGCCAGCCTGAAGTCTCCAAGGTGGGTCTCATAAGGAATGTTTTATCCCCTCTGCTGCTTGCACATCATTTCTCCTCTCCATTCCCTAATTCCTACTCCAAAACAAAAACAAATAACTCAGCTTCATTAAAAGATATATCATTAGACCCACCTCACTGTTGGTGTCTTCATTCTCTGAAGAGTTTAAAACTTGGTGACTCTTTGTTTCACCACTTCTCTCACCATCTTGATAAAAGTCTTGATGACTTCATCATCCATGTGGATTACTCATCTACTGCCTGGCCTCTCCACTGCTATCCTTGTTACTTCTTGGACCTTATCAATCAATACTACACCTGTCTGGAATTTCTCTCCTTAACACCCCATTTTTGGATGCCCACCTCCTGTCTTACCAGCTCACATAATCTACCATGTCCACATCAATAATCCTTCGACCCAATGAAGAGCTCCAATCCCCTGGGTTTGCAAATTTGTTACTTTCCATCATCTCTATCATATCCTCACTTTCTTCTTCCCCAGGTGGCTGTCCGCAGTGTACTTCATAATCACTCCCTTGTTCCTTCTACTTCTTGTCCTATCCATCAAGCTCCTCTGGGAAAACTCCAACCCTGGTCTGCACTGGCTGTCAGCACAAACTCTCTGCATTTGTGACAAAATATGCCTCAGATGAACTGGAAGGCCGGACAGACTCTGTTCAAGTTTGGCAATTCCCTCCAACCAAAGAACTAACTGACTCTTGCAGGTATGCTGTTAGATGCAGATAAAAGAAAACAAAGCATTATTGACTGAGATTAAGGAAAGCAGGTTGAGGCGAAGTAAGAAGGAGTATAATTTGAGTTTACATCTGAATAATAAGTCTCTGACTTTTAAAATAAAGTAAATGAAACTGCTAAAGTATTGCCAGGCAGAAGACAAACCTATTAAATAATAAAAAGCTTTCTTGTTTGCATTTAGCAAACTGCTGATAGTATGTAAAATGAAAGATAATAAATTTCTTAACAGAATTAGTCTCTTAGTCAAACATTAATCATTATCTTCCTAACCATCAAGATCTGTTAACAAATTTCTTCATGAAAAATAGGAATAAAGACTTTAAAAGGTAAAATTTATCACACTGCTATGATCATAAAGTTAATAAATGTTTATCATAGAAAATTTGAAAAATACAGACAAGAAATGTCTGGAACAAAGTGAGCACTCAATAACTATTTTCTTACATCATTAAACATTATTTGTAGATACTGTTGACTACATCCTATTGATACCACCTAAGATTGGATCATTACACTATATCATGGTATTTATATTGCTTCCTTTAAAAAAATGTGTGTGTATATATATATATATATATAAACTGCTAAGAACTTTGTAAAAAATGAGTTCATGAAATTAGTTTTGTTAGATCATATTGGGAAAGTGAAATAAAAGAGTCAACAACAGATATAATCAGCTTTAAGGCTTCTTATTGGCAAAGCTAACTTGCCTTGTAGAAAGTTCCTATGCTCTGGAAATGTGGTTACTGGTTTTTAACTCCCCATAATGGAAGAGTTCCTAGGAAGGTAGACAAACACATAAAGTACCTTGAAAAAAGTGAGGAGGTTTAAATTCAGACCTGGCCAATATTGGGCCCTTGGGATAATTGTACAGCTCACTTCCCCTCACAAGAGCAATTTTGTAACCTACCAAGTCCAAGCTCACTCTTCTCGCCTGCACTGATGGGCCAAGAAATCCTAGAGACTGTTGAGGCAAAAGCCAGCTGACTGAGAAGATGGCAGACTAATGTCTCAAAATATGCATTTTCTCAGGGTCTGGATGCCAGGTTCTTTTACAGAATGGCAGGGGTGAGGGGGGTGGGTTGGAGCTGGAAACAAAGTAAAAAAGCCATTAATCTTGTAAATATCTCCTAAAATGGCAAGTTGCAGGCAGGGGATGTGTTAATTTCTTCCTTCCTGCCATCCACAGGTGGACAGGGTCCTGAACAAAGACTTTAGTTTAATAGGCAGAGGGGCAGGATTCTCTGAGGCATAGCCATTATGCATGATTATAATAATAAAAGCAATGAAAACCAAGTCAAAGAACCAGTTCTAACATGGAGTCAGAATTGGCTCTTTCCTGCAAAAATTTTACATAAGGATCAGATAGCTCTGAATGACGCACAGTGGTGCCTAAGGTATGTCAACAAGATAAGACTCCGCCAAGAAAATCAGCAAGGTCCTAGACTGCTGTTGACCTCAGATGCCCATCCATACAATTATCTCCCCACCAGTGGGTCTCAGACTCAAAGGCACATCCAAATCTTCTGGGGGCATGTTAAAGTTCATCTCACACACACACACACACACACCCTTACTTTCCTGGATCCACTGTCTAAAGACTGTAACTCAGTAAGTAGATTGGAGCTAGGAATTTGTATTTTTAATATTGTCCCTAGGCAATTCTAGTGTAGATGAGCCTCTTCAGCTCAGTTCAGTCTCTCAGTCATGTCCGACTCTTTCTGACCCCATGAATTGCAGCACACCAGGCCTCCCTGTCTATCACCAACTCCTGGAGTTTACTCAAACCCATGTCCATCGAGTTGGTGATGCTATCCAACCATCTCATCCTCTGTCGTCCCCTTCTCCTCCTGACCCCAATCCCTCTCAGCATCAGGGCTTTTTCCAATGAGTCAACTCTTCACATCAGGTGGTCAAAGTACTGGAGTTTCAACTTCAGCATCAGTCCTTCCAATGAACACCCAGGACTGATCTTCTTTAGGATGGACTGGTTGGATCTCCTTGCAGTCCAAGGGACTCTCAAGAGTCTTCTCCAATACCACAATTCAAAAGCATCAATTCTTCGGCGCTCAGTTTTCTTCACAGTCCAACTCTCACATCCATACATGACCACTGGAAAAACCATAACCTTTACCAGATGGACCTTTGTTGGCAAAGTACTCTCTCTGCTTTTTAATATGCCATCTAGGTTGGTCATTACTTTCCTTCCAAGGAGTAAGCATCTTTTAATTTCATGGCTGCAGTCACCATCTGCAGTGATTTTGGAAGTAGGAAGTCAAGAAACACCTGGAGTAACAGGCAAATTTGGCCTTGGAGTACGGAATGAAGCAGGGCAAAGGGTAATAGAGTTTTGCCAAGAGAACGCACTGATCATAGCAAACACCCTCCTCCAACAACACAAGAGAAGACTCTACACATGGACATCACCAGATGGTCAACACCGATATCAGATTGATCATATTCTTTGCAGCCAAAGATGGAGAAGCTCTATACAGTCAGCAAAAACAAGACCGGGAGCTGACTGTGGCTCAGATCATGAACTCCTTATTACCAAATTCAGGCTTAAACTGAAGAAAGTAGGGAAAACCACTAGACCATTCAGGTATTACCTAAATCAAATCCCTTATGACTATACAGTGGAAGTGAGAAATAGATTTAAGGGACTAGATCTGATAGACAGAGAGCCTGATGAACTATGGACAGAGGTTCGTGACACTGTACAGGAGGCAGGGATCAAGATCATCCCCATGGAAAAGAAATACAAAACGGCAAAATGGTTGTCTGAGGAGGCCTTACAAATAGCTGTGAAAAGAAGAGAAGTGAAAAGGAAAGGAGAAAAGGAAAGATGAGCTTCTTATAAAGAGCTAATTTCTGAAAACCTACCAAGCCTTGAATTTTCATGGAAGTTCTCATGAGAGAGTTATTGCTGCTTTTTAAATTTGACTCGGAGAGCTTCTTTAAAAGAGTTTTTAAGATGAAGTGTATCTAAGTTGTCAAATTTTTAATGGCTATTTTGTCCTCAAGCATACTCCAATATCAGTTTCTTTCAAAGAATTCTCAAAAGTATCTTAATACTTTTCATAAGCTTGTGGTTTTGTAATCAAAACTGTACTTGCTGTCCTTTCCTTCCTTAAAACGTATGTTAAAATATAGTTTAATATACAGGAAATTTTTTTAGACTTGCTTATCAATGCTTGCATGCACTTTCTTACTGCCTCGTCATCTGATCCAAGATGGCAATAGTTGGGTTAAAACTGGCTGCACTAGCCATGCACTCATGGCTTCCCACTGAGCTGGTCTCCCGACACTTGTCTCTCCATTAGCAGCAGTGACAGCAACTATAGGACATTCACTGGGCACATACCAGGTGTAAAACAATGTATGGAAACTTTTCTAGAGATCACCTTGGCTCCCTGCTAACAGTCAATGCTACCTTGTAGCTCACTAGATGTCATTTGATTTATTGCTTCTACCAGTGTAAATAAATACAAATTGTACTTTCTCTTAAAACACAACTAAAACATCACACATGCTGTTCAGGTATATTTTCAGACTCTAATAAACATAAAATGAATGTATGAGGAAATTAATAAATGCTATAACAAGTATTTGAGAAATTAGGTACACATATGTAACATATAATAGACCTCTGCATTAGATGCAAAACTGGCCATTGTCCCACATGGCCATAGCCCTTGATCTTTGGGGGTATCTTTTCCACCAAATAGGAATTATTTTGCCTTTCTACCAGACAAAAATCTACTAGTCACCATGGTATCCCTATAGAACTAGAGCAGCAGTCCCCAATCTTTTTGACACCGGGATCGATTTTGTGGAAGACAATTTTTCCACAGACTAGGGGTGGTGGGAGGAAGGTTTCAGGATGTTCCAATCACATTACATTTATTGTGTGCCTTATTTTTAATCTAATGCCACTGCTGCTGATCTGACAGGAGGCACCAACCTGAGGCCTGGAAGTTGGGGGACCCCTGAGCTGTAGAATAGTTCAGTCAGTAGAAAGTCTACTGAACTGCACTGACACTGTAACACCAGAAGACACAGTGGCCTCATTTGCCCACTTCCAAGTTTGGGGCAGTTTTCATGACAATCTGAAGCTGGTGAAAATATTACAGCTGATAAACCAGTGCTGTCAAGGAGTGGGTGAGAAATCTTTTCTTAGAAATGTGAGTGGGTGAGAAATCTTTTCTTAGAAATGTGGCAACATTTTCTGTGATCAAGTACCAAAAATTTTAAAACAGAAAGGAAGGAAGGGAGGGAGGGAGGAAGGAAAATAAGGAAGAAGGGAGGGAGACGGAGGGGGGAGAGAGAGAGAAAAAAAGAAGAAAACAGGATTTCAAGTTTTACCCTCATGTTTCATGCCTAGAGTTTGGATTCACTCAAAGTATGCTATTTTCTTAGGGATTTTACCCAACACTGTTTATAATTCTGTCAAAATCAAGGCAATCTGAATTGCATACTAACAGTAGCTCAATAAATACAGCATCATGCTTGAAAGACTATAGAGGAATGCTAAATTTACTTATGGCTTGTTCAGGTAACAGCTTTGATGTATTCTGATGGCAAATATTCTGTGATTAAATCAGATATGCTACATGGTCAGTGTTAAGATACTACTTTACTTTATGTTGGTTTTGATATATACATTTCTATTTGGACACGATTGAGCGACTCAACTGAACTGATTTGGACTTTTTATTCCTTTAGGTGAAAGGGCATGACTACTTTTGTACACAGTTTTTAAAGGTACTCTCCATTTATAGCTATTACAAAATACTGGCTATATTCCTAATGTTGTACAATACATCCTAGTAGACCATCTTACACACCCAACAGTCTGTACACTCCTGCACCCCTGTATCACTCTTGTTCTGCCTCTCCACTGGTAACCACTAGCTTGTTCTCTATACCTCTAAGTCTGCTGCTTTTTTGTTATATTCAGTATTTTGTTGTATATTTTTTTAGATTCCACATATAAGTGATATCATACAATATTTGTCTTTCTCTGACTTTTTTCACTTCGCATTGTTGTTATTGTTCAGTTGCTCAGTCCTGTCTGATTCTTTGCAACCCCACGGACTGCAGCACGCCAGGCTTGCTGTCCTTCACCATCTCCCGGGAAGACCATAGCCTTAGCATAATGCCCTCCAAATCTATGCATGTTGCTGCTAATGGCAAAATTTTGTTCTTTCTTTTTTATGTTTGAGAAGCATTCCATGTGTATATATATCACACCACAGCTTTTTTTATCCATTCATCTGTTAATGAACAGTTAGGTTGCTTCCCTATGTTGGCAATTGTAAATAATGCTGCTATGAACACTGAGGTGCATATATCTTTTCAAATTAGTGTTTTTGGTTGTTTGGTTGGGTTTTTTTTTCAGATATATATACCCAGGAGTGGAATTGCTAGGTCATTAGGCAGTTCTATTTTTGTTTTCATTCTGATTAGCAGCAATTTTATTTTCCCATTAATTCTACTTTATCCTTTATGATTTTAATTTTTAAATTAAAGTATAGCTGATTTACAATGTTTCAGGTATATAGCAAACTAATTCAATAAATATTTGTGTGTGTAAATATACATATATATGTGTGTGTGTGTATATATATATACACATATATATGTGTGTGTATATATACATATGTGTGTATATATACATGTGTATATATATACATGTGTATATATACATATATGTGTGTATGTATATACATATATGTGTGTATCATGTGTGTATATACACATGTGTGTATATATGTGTGTGTATACATATATGTGTATACATATATGTATATATACATGTGTGTATATACATGCGTGTACACATATGTGTGTATACATATATGTGTATATGTATGTGTGTACATGTGTGTATGTATATGCATATGTGTGTGTGCATATATGTGTGTATGTGTGTTTGTGTATGTATATACATATGTGTGTATATGTGTGTATACATATATGTGTTTGTATGTATATATACATATATGTGTGTATACATATTTGTGTGTGTGTATATATACATATATATTTTTTTTTTCAGATTCTTTTCCATTATAGGTTCTCATAAGATATTGAATATGTTCCCTGTGCTGTACAGTAGGTCCTTGTTTAATCTATTATAAATATAGTAGTGTGCATCTTTTAATCCCAAATTCCTAATTTATCCCCCCCCACACACACTTTCCCTTTTGATAACCATCAGTTTGTTTCCTATGCCTGTGGGTTTATTTTTGTTTTGTACATAAGTTTATTTGTATCATTTTTTTTTAAGATTCCACATATAGGTGATATCACAATGCTTTATGTTCTAAAATGTACTCAAGAAGTATAGGAAAGTCTGAGAAATTTGAAAAATCCTTCTGATCTGAAAGTGATCTGTTTATATTGAAGCTGAACAGAGAAATAGCCTTATTTTTTCCCTGCTATTTGAAACAAGAAATAGTCAGACTTTGTAGATGATCCTATATCTTGGGTTATTATTTTTTTTCTTTCCTTTGTACTTTGAGATTTTAATTCATATTGATGGAAGAAAATGCCAGAAGATGACCAAAGCCATAATAATCTGGAACATTTGGAAAGAGTCAGAGAGGTACTTGCATGACTATCCCTTGTAAAAACCTACCTTCCAATCTCATAGGGGAAAGAAAGTCCTCAGGACAGCCCCTGCACTCTGTAGTCTGGCTAACCAAAAGTATCTTCGAAAGACTTTAAGGCAGTACCATGAAATCTCTAATTTTGGTTTTTAGTGGAATCAGGAGCCACAAGGTCAGTAATAAGTGGGAAAAAAAAATTTTTTTAGTTTCCCAATGTCAGTCAACATTTCAGTTATTCAACATTCAGTGTAAGGACACTTAACCATAACATGACAGTTTTGGCAGAGATAAAACATAGATTCACCCCACCCAGATTCACATACTAGGTACTGGGGTTGATCCAGATGGCCTCTCCTGTCCCCTTCATGAATGATGTATGTTGAGAGCTGTGGAGAAGAGAGGAGGCATTATTAAATCAGTCTCTTCCACCCCCAAACACTAGAGAACAACTGAAAAAGGAACTGATCATTAGTGAACACCAATACAACCAGACATATTACAAATGCCACTCTCAGTAAAGTAAACGTTATCCTCCTTTGAACAAACAAGGAGACCATGTCTAAGAGAATTCAAGCAACTTGCCCAGAATCAAAGAGGACCATGTAGCAGGGACATCTGAATGGCAAAATCCAGTTCAGTTGAAAACCATGACCTCCTACAGACATTCTCAGCCTATTAAGCCCTGAGCCAAAGGCTGCTGGCCAGCAGGAAAGCAAAGATGACTTTTGTGTGATAAATCTTTGACAAACCAAGCAAGAAAAAGTGGGATGTGGACTCCAGTGTTTCAATTGCAAAAGCAGGCTCATTCCCCTACTTCAGCAACCTGAGAATGGGCCAGAGGACCTCGAAGCATCACAGATGCTCTTAGTACCCCAGTCTGGGGTTCAAAAAGGAAGACCTGTTTTTCTGATCACATTCATATTCTGGGTGTGCCCACATAGGAATATATAGCTACATCGTGTCTGCAGTGCCCTACTAAAATCACACAGTCCTGTAAAGTTGAAATGCCCACACAAGTTTTAGAGAGAGCCTGGAACATTTGTCCATTATTTTTCTGACAACTACTCCCTTCTGGATGATGCTAATGGGATGTAATGAGAAAACTCATTTAAAAAGTCACTGCTCCCCACTGACTGAAAGTTCATATTTTCAATCTTTGTAATTAATCAATCAACAGGTATATTACCAAAGCGACTTACCAAATTATAAATGATGATCTGTTAAAGTCCAGAGCTATGAGAGAAAAGCAAAAACAACAATATATCAAGTTATCCAAAAGCAACAAAAAAGATGCAACTAACTCTTGAGAAAACTGACAGGTTAAATTTTATTCAAATTTATTTGGATGGAATGGTCTTGAGATGTGGTTAGTTTTGATGATCTATTATTGCCAGGAGCAAGAAACTTTGTATGCATGTCTGAAAAACAATGGTATTTGCTAGGTTTTCATCAGGATTAAATGGTCAGTCTTAAACATCTTAGTCAACAGCTTAATATGGATCAACTAATCTAGAATACAGTTTATAGGTAAATCAAATTGACATGCCTCACAGGGCCCACTTTCTCAAAATTAAACACCATACCGGAACTGCAGTATAAATGACTATAGAGGACAGCCCATCATTCTCAAATTTCTCCCAAGCTAAACTCTCTCAATCATGCTCAAGTCATTCTTCATTCAATTAGAGTGTGTTTGGAGTCAGGCTTCATGAATGTCACAGAGAATGCAGAAATAATCAAGACACAGTACTTTCCTCCAAGAAGGACAAAGTCTACTTTGTGGCACAAAGTTGATGGTCAAGTAAACCAAAAATGGCAAGATAATCCAATGGCCTAAGTCCAGAGAACTTTGTGAATGTCAGGCTCAGAACCATTTCACCCAATTCAGGGAAGGTTTTCAAGAAAAATTATACAAGTGAAATTATTTACAAAACACAAACAGACTCACAAACTAAAAAAACACACTATTGTTACCAAAGGGGAAATGGGGGGGCAGGCAGATAAATTAGGATACTGGGATTAACATATACACAGTACTATATATAAAACAAATAATCAATAAGGACCTATTGTATAGCTCAGGGAACTCTGCTCAATATTCTATAATAACCTACATGGAAAAAGAATCTGAAAAAGAACAGATATATGTATACACACACACACACACATACACACATAACTGAGTCAGTTGGATGTACACTTGAAACCACTACAACATTGGTCATTAACTCTACTCCAAGATAAAATAAAAAATTAAATTAAAAAATAACGCAAAAGTGTGAGCAATAGCATAAAGGCCTACTTATTTAGCCAGTAGAAAATCAAAGGCATTCTGGTTATCTAATAATTGGGCTAAAGAATTTAGGGATGTCTATTGTGCTACAGTGCAATCTTTTTGGCTGTTTGACCAAGGATGGCAGATAGATTTCTGATCATCTTTTTGTTTACATACACTCCTGCGTTAGGAACCAAGATTTCTCTACCTTTATCTCGGTATCTTGATAACATAGATTGCTTGACTCTGTAAATAAGAGGGAAGGGAGGTACATATACTTCTGGATGTGTAGACAATGGGGTAACATAATGTTCTAATAAACATAAACCTTCTACTTATCAGCTACTAAAAAATTAAAAGAAAAAAGAAGAAAATGTGAAGCTTCATCTACATCTTGAAGAACAAGTAAAAGTTTACCAGATAGAGAAGAAGGAAGAGGATTCCAGGTGAGGGGAACAACCTGTGGAAAGGCACAGGGGTAGGAGAAAACATCGTATGTTGGAATGAGGCATGGTGCAGAGTCTCCTAGCACAGACAAAAAACAGATAGCATGAGCAAGAAAACAAACCTACACTGCACTCAGAGGTTTTGGAATTCTTATTACCGCAGCATAACCTAGACATCCCCGGCTGAAACACCAGCCACGTGTCCTTGGGCATGGATTTCTGAGCCTCAATTTTCTCATCTGTGAAAAAAAAAAAAAAAGGGAACAATGATATCACTCTCACTGGAGCATTATAATAATAAAAATAAGCTAATAGATTTGAACTTACTTGGAAAACTGATGACTGTTTCCTTTATTTAGTAAACTTAAAATATAATTACTGATTTCTTTTTAGAAAGCGAATAACACGAAAAGAATTACTACACAATGTTTCTCTTTTCTGTCACTTAAAACTTTATCTTCCATTTCAACTAGTCTTCTACATAGACAGCAAGGTCTTTAGGTAAAACTCTATAGGCCTCAAGTGACAATTCCAGTGAGATCCATTTTATCCCTCACTGACACAACATAAACAGACTTCCAGGAGGCCTGAGCCTCCTTTGATGAGCCTTTCTGAAATGTGCACATCCATGTCTTAGTAGATGTATCACTGTCAGCTTTAGCTACAACAAAATTCCCACTGATATGTGATTCTCACTCCCATCAGCTGCCTCATTCTACCACACTTTGAATTCATTTCCTTATTCAATTAGCAATCATAAAAATATACTGAGCACCTTCTCTATGCACAGAACATTGCTCCAGTTAAGGCAACTATGTTTTCTGAAACACAAATCAGGTCGGATGTTCAAACAACCAAAAATGCATAGAAAGAACAGAGTGCTTACAAGTGAGCCCACTATGGATAGAAGTCCAATGTACTATCTATTGTAATGAGCACACTGTGGATAATTTGCCTATACAATATTTAAAGGATATTCATTCACTGATACATTCAACAAATACTTACTGACTCCCTACTCAGTACTGGGAACGCTAATGATAAATAAAACTAGACACCACTTCTGCCTATGAGTTACTTACCATTTGAAACAGGAGACAGAAGTTAGTGAAGCAGTCATGGATATAAGTAAACCAGCAAATGTGATATAATTGCTATGCTATCAAGGTATTTAATTTAGTCAGGGAAGCCAAGGAAGCTCTCCTTGGGAAATAATGCTTCAGCTGAGATCTGAAGGTCACTAAGTAGAGAGGAGACAATTCCATTCAGAAGGAATGCATGTGTAGAGGCACCGTGGCAGCGTACGCAGAGGAGACTGAAAGGAAGCAGGAATAGAGAATGCTAGAAGGAAAATAATATGAAGTAGGCTGGATGCAAAGAAGTTTAAGGAAGGAATGTTCAGCACTTATGTGCTTATACCAAGAGCAATAAGAAGCCATTGAAACGATACACAGAGGTGTCAGACATGACATCAATTTGATCTTGAGTGGCATAATATTTGTCAGGAAGACTATGTATGTCCAGCATTAGCAATAAATTAAGGGAAATACCATAAGGTAAGTTCTCCAAAGTCAGAGATCTTTGTTCAGTGAGGTACCCCAAATACCTAGAACAGTACCTGGTTCATGGGAGGAACTCAATAAATACTTGCTGAATGAATAATGAGACAAGTCTTTGAGAGGATAGAAGAAGCATCATCAGTTCCAGAGATCAGACAGGATGTTAACAGGCAGCATGTAAGCGATATCTTGAAGACCAGGTAGGATCAGGCTAGTAGAGAGGACGAGCTTGGGCATTCCAGGAAGACATTTCAGGGAAAGAGGCCTGTCTGAACCAAGGCAAAGAGACCACTAGAGCATGGACATTATGAGCCGTTCACCTTGGCTGGAGTACAGGGTGCATGAATGAATGTCGTGCAAGGTAAACTGCAAAGGTAGGCTAAGGTTAAATGCTACAGGGCCACCTTGCATGCCAAAGTTATTTCCCAAGCTGATCCATCTATCTTCTCTTGGCATGAGGAGCTCCCACTTACAGAAACATTTTGTGCTGTAGCAGGAGGAAACAGGCGCCAGGAAATCCAACTCTTGAAAAGTAAGAACTCTACACCAATGTGATGATAGTTTTTTTGTTTGTTTTTATTTGGGAATTCCAGCATATGAGGCAGCCCTCCTCAGCACACCCTCCGGGGAGCCACTGGGACCATCTTCCCTCTATCTGACATGTGAATCTCCCCACCCCAGCCTGCACTGGTCCTACCCTCGGGGAGGTGGGAAAGAGGATGTGGAACTGAACAAACGTAATCTGGAATTCCAGGCACTGTCCAGAAGAAGCATGCGTGGCAGCCCAGTCATGCAGAACTTCTAAAGAAGTGCTTTTCCCATGGAGACTCCAAACCCTGTTTACTTGCCACAATTAATCTATGTTGAATCACACATGGAGAACTCAGAACTGTTGGAATGAATTACTGATCACAAGAGTTATGAGTGTTAGTTGGAGGGAGGAATGAAATTCAAGATATGTTATTTCACTCTGTGTGTGGGTGTATTTCATTCCTTTCTTAATTTTTAGATATTAGGTTAGGTTCACTAAAAAAGTAAGTCTGGAAGTCAGGAGCCTCAGATGGTAATCCTGAGTTGCCACAAATGAGATTAAGATTCAGTTACTTAACCTTTCCAGATTTTCTCATCTATTAAAATCAAAGTAGGAGGGTTGGGAGAGGGGGCAGAGGTGGAGAGTCAGGGGTTGAGGAAGTGAATAATAGGAGGCATGCTGTGACTGGACCATGCCAAAGCCTTTCATTTTGAAAAAGCATTTAGGTAAGGGATGGTCCAGGGCAGCAGAAAGTGGGTGATGTATGGAATCAGAATTAGTTCTGAATCCCAATCCCTTGCTTACTGGCCATGTGTCCTCCCAAGCAAGGTTCAACCGAGTGCTCTCTCTTTGCCTATTCCAAACACTTTACGGTATTAACTCAATTAATCCTTATAGCCAACCCCATGAGGAGAATCATCCCATTTTTCTAAGTGAGGAAACTGAGGCACAGAGATGACAACTTGCTCAAGGGCAATAGAATTGACAGCCTTTACCACTCCACTCTTCCGCACTAAAAGTAAGATGGTAACTCACCGAACCTCTTTTAAATGTTGTGTTTCCATAATGTATAGGAATAATAGTAATACCAATAATATTCACCTTAAATACTATATAATGGTGAGTTAGAAAATATTTTAGGTAAATCACAGCTGACATCTAAAGGACTCTCCAGCTCCAATTCAATAACAGTAGTAACTGTAACTATTTAGCATCTAATGTACTCCAAAAGGCATGTTTACCCCTGTTTTTCAGAGAAGGACGCTGAAGCAGCTAGTAAGCACTGGTCCTAGCACCATTCTGGCGTATCTGAACTCAAGTCTGCCTGGTCCTGCAGGCCCTACTCTTAGGATTCAGTGATGCAACTCACAGGCCCAAGAACCTTGGCACAAAGAGGCCTGAGCCCACACAAACTGCGCCAATATGTTGCTAGAACTCTTTGATCTTCAAATCACTCTGGAGTGAGAAAACGAGAAAGGCAAGGAGTGTGTCCAGATCACTCAGTCGTGAAAGGCAAATGTTCTTGGGAATATCCGGAACCTCTCCAGGGACTATTCCTATTTACATTCACATGGTCACCAGCCAGTAAGGGAAATCAAGCTGATTGCCTGGTAGACCAGAATATGATCCACTGCCCAGACCACGGTAAGCAGCAGCTCTCAAGCTTCCATATGTTTTAGATGGCCCAAGAAGACGACCTAGTATCAAGTGGGTGCTCAAGGTCAGACACCAAAAACCTACTCAGGTGTGTGTCCTGAGAAGTACTGTGGATATAAGGCTGTGGGCCTGGTGCAGAGGCCCAACAAGTTCTCACCACAACCCTGTCAAGAGGCCAACTTGCTGCAGTGTAAAGACAAGCAAGTCTTTGAAGCCAGACAGACTGAGGTATTCTAAATCTTATCATGCTGTTTACCTGCTTTATGTCCTTGAACAAGTGATGAACCAATCAGAACCTCAGATTCCTCCTCTGTGAAATGAAGACAGAGGAACCGTGCTTCAAAGGGTTACTGTGAGGACTTTCTGAGGGAATATGAAAAGGAGTACATCAAGGCTGTATATTGTCACCCTGCTTATTTAACTTATATGCAGAGTACATCATGAGAAATGCTGGGCTGGAGGAAGCCCAAGCTGGAATCATGATTGCCAGAAGAAATATCAATAACCTCAGATATGCAGATGACACCACACTTATGGCAGAAAGTGAAGAGGAACTAAAGAGCCACTTGATGAAAGTGAAAGAGGAGAGTGAAAAAGTTGGCTTAAAGTTCAACATTCAGAAAACTAAGATCATGGCATCTGGTCCCATCACTTCAAGGCAAATAGATGGGGAAACAGTGGCTAATTTTATTTTGGGGGGCTCCAAAATCACTGCAGATGGTGATTGTAGCCATGAAATTAAAAGACGCTTACTCCTTGGAAGGAAAGTTATGACCAACCTAGACAGCATATTAAAAAGCAGAGACATCACTTTGTCAGCAAAGGTCCATCTAGTCAAGCTATGGTTTTTCCAGTGGTCATGTATGGATGTGAGAGTTGGACTATAAAGAAAGCTGAGCGCCGAAAGACTGATGCTTTTGAACTGTGGTGTTGGAGAAGACTCTTGAGAGTCCCTTGGACTGCAAGGAGGTCCAACCAGTCCATCCTAAAGGAGATAAGTCCTGGTGTTCATTGGAAGGACTGATGCTGAAGCTGAAACTCCAATCCTTTGGCCACCTGATACAAAGAGCTGACTCATTGGAAAAGACCCTGATGCTGGGAAAGATTGAGGGCAGGAGGAGAAGGGGATGACAGAGGATGAGATGGTTGGATGGCATCAGACCGACTCAATGGACATGAGTTTGGGTAAACTCTGGGAGTTGGTGATAGACAGGGAGGCCTGGCATGCTGTGGTTTATGGGATAGCAAAGAGTCAGAAACGACTGAGCGATTGACCTGATTGACTGACTGATATGTAAAGTTCCCAATACATAGCAGGTGTTCAAAAATGCTCATCTCCTCTTCCCTGCTGAGGAAGAAGAGCTCTTCTTTCATACCTGGTCCCCATCAGAAGATGAGAGAGTACCCAGAGAGATTGGAGAGGGAATACAGCTTCCTCTGAGTCAACATCAATCACTTATTACTCATTCATTTATTCATTCAGTAAAAATTTACTGAGCATATGCCGTGTGCTACGCACTATACTGAATGCTTGAGAGGATCAGACATGGAGCTTTGCTATCACCGCCCCCACCACCCCACACACTCCCCTGCTCCCTACGCGAACACCTGAGACAAAGAAAAGGGTAGAAAGAACAATCTCCCTCTAAGAGGCAGATCGTCAAGGAGCAGAGCCAATAGCCCAGTGAATCCACGGTGTGGTTGCAGTCAGGAAGGGCAATAGTGTCCAGGAGCTGAGAAATTGCTCTGCATGGAGAAAGGGACAGAGCAAAAGCTACTCCTTTAACCACTATCTCCAGTCCCAGCCCTACATGCACATAGGAGGTACTTGTCAGGAAGACGGAGTAGACTCCAGGGCAAAGCAGACTGGGGAATTGTGAACGGAAGGCCTTTAGGGGTCTACAGTAAAGAAATTTATAACTCTGTGATTCTTACCTGGGGAGAGGTTCCCAGCAGGAACCGAGAGCATCCTCAAAAAGCCCCTGGAGACTGATCACTGAATTTTCTATTAAGTCAATTATATTCAATAAAAGGTATCAAAGGAGTTGGGAATAATGGGGTGTCAGACTTATGGGAGAGGGTAGATATTTTTCTGACATTTCTTACATGTAACCCAAACTCAGTTCTATCCACAATTAATGTTGTGATCCACATTCTGAGATTTGCTTGGCTAAGGTACCATCTTGCTGTAGGACTACATTATAAAGTCCAGTGACACCCCTTGCATCCAAGGTCAGTATATGTGTTCCCTTCTAGATGCAAATGTCAGGAGGATACAGACAAAGAAGAACATGAGCGGAGCAAGGGACACAAGATGCTAAATCTGCAGCAAAGAAGACTGGAACCTGGGGTCACGATCCCTGTTCTCAAGTAACAGCATAGCCGTAGAAGGGAGGAAGAAGTAGACGGGCTCATCCGAGACACCTGGGGGTAGGTAGCTTGGGAGTTCACTGCCACGTCCCCAGAGCTTAACATGGTGCCTGGCTCAGAGTGCACACTCCGTACACGTTTGTTGGATTTTTTTGAATTGAATGGAGAATGTTCAGAGAGTCAGGATGCTTCTGGGTGGGATGGGATGGGATGAGTGAGAAAGGGGTGAAGCAGAACACTCCCTATCTGTAGAGGTGTGCTTGCCAGATGCCATGTGGTGAGCCATGGGAGGCTGGACTGGACAGCCATCAAGGCTTCTCCAAGCCCTGAGGTTCCTTGCCCTTGGCTCCATGAGATAAAGGATTCCCATTTCCTTGAGTGCTTTGGGTCTCCTTGACATTATTCTGCTACTTTCACTGCAAGCCAATCCAAAAACACACAGCGTTTGGGATCAACACTGTTGGGAGGGTTCCCAGAGCACTTTGTGCTCAGCAGCTGATGCATCCCTTGGACTGCCAGAGAGGTCTGGAGAGAGACTGCCAGCTTCAGCTTCACGGTGGGGCTCAGGTTCTCCATCCACAGGAGGCCACCTGAGGGAAGACAGCTGCCAGCTCATGGGCCAAGAGGACTTCTTTCTCCTCTCCTCGAGGGGAAGTCCAGGCTTGAGAGTAGAAATGGCTTCAACTTGCATATTCCTTACAGCTCTCACTCAGCAGCTGACAGTTCAGAGTCCTGAGGAACAGGAGAATCTACACAGCTTCTATGGGTCATAGAAAGTGCTCGTCCCTGGTTTCACCCAGAAAACAGCACACAGAAAATAGCATCAGAGGCAATCTCTAAAGTTTCTCATTAGGGTGCCTTGGGATGAAGACAGAGGCTAATCCTTTAAGCTGAATAAAAGTGGAAAAAGTTTAACTTCTGCTTCCAGATCTCTTACCCCAAAGCCAGTGCAGACACTGGCAGGGAGCTCTCAAAGAGGCTTCATCTCATCTCTTGAATCCTAGGTAAAAATTTCATGCTGGGTGGTCAGGTTGGTTTCAGCATGTGATCAGGACATTCACAGGCAAAAATGTTGAGTAACAAGCACGAGCATGAAATGAGGAATCTGACAAATGTTAAAAAGAAAAAAAATTCCAGAATTATAATGTGTTAGAACTGTTCTTCTCTGCCGTGTTTACTCAAGTATTTGATCTTTCCCTCCTCCCAATCATCTAAATTTTGAGAAGAAAATACTTTGAACTTTATTTTTATACCATATCCTTTCACTGAGATTCCAAAGCTGTAAGCAGTGTTACCTAACATGGGAGGGCTTAGGAAGAACATCCGAAGACGCACAGTGAGACATCAAACATTGCTGAGGAAATGGAAGAAATCCTGACCATATCACCACCATTATTATAATAGACACTTTATTTTTAGTTTAAGGAGTAGCATTAATTTTCTTTCTTGTGCATTTCTGTAAAGCAGCTTATTTGCCTATTAAAGAATACAACCATCAAGACAGAGAAATCTGGTAATTAGTCCCCTTTATTATTAAAGGAGTAATTATACAATAACCACTTGACTTGGGTGCGGTGGCAAATGGAGCAGAGGGCCTACTGATTGGAGCCTTAGGAGAAGGGGGAGCCACGTTTCAGCTGTCCACACACCCACAGTGTTGACCAGGGCAGGTCACCAGTCTCCCTAAGTCTCAGGTTCCTTGCCTCCAAACAGAATGGCAGCTTCTTCTTGACCTAAGGGTATTGAGAACCACTTTGGAACCCTGTGTGTAAAATGTCTTTGTCAACTGTATACCTTCTCCAATTCAGGGCATGACAGACATAAACCATAGGGTGGCCTCTGGCTTATCATAAGTAATGAAGGAACTAGTGTCTTTTTTCATTTGTATTTTATATTGCAGTACAGTTGATTTACAATGCTGTGTTAGTTTCAGGTGTATGGCAAAGTGATTCACTTACACATGTACATATATTCATTATTTTTCAGATTCTTTTTCCATATAGGTTATTAAAGAATACTGAGTAGAGTTCCCTATGCTATATGGCAGATCCTTGTCGATAATCTATTTTCTATATAGTGGAATGCACATGTTAATCCAAAACTCCAATTTTATCCCCTCCCTCCACCTTTCCCCTTTGGTAATCACAGGCTTGTTCTCAAAGTCTGTGAGTCTGTTTCTGCTTTGTAAGTAATTTCATTTGTATCTTTTTTCTAGATTCCACATACAAGTGATATATTTGTCTTTGTCTGACTTACTTCACTTAGTATGACAATCTCTAGCATCAGATAATCTCTAGCAACCATCCATGTTGCTGCAAAAAGCAGTACTTCATTTTTTATGGCTGAGTAATATTCCACTGTATATACATACCACATCTTCTTTATGCAATCCTCTGTCAATGGACAATTAGTTTGCTTCCACTATTGTAAATAGTGCTGCAATGAATTTTTCAGTGGTTTTCTTCAATATGACAGTTAGTCATAGATTAAAAATTAAAACTGTCATTGTGAGTAATAAAGGAATGTGGAGAGTGGTGATGATGATGCTAAACTTAGAAAATCGGGCCTGAATGCTGCTGAGATGTTTTAAATAAAGGTATTCCTTCATTCACTGGGTACTTCTTTTATGAGATGCTGGGGAAACTGAGGCACGAGCCCTCGGTGTGAAGGGGGCCCACGCCCAGAGTCTTGGGAAGGGATCAGCAGAACAGGGCAGGTGTTTATAACCACACGGAATGAGGTATGCGTTAGCCCAGAGGAGGACACCTGACCAGATGGCGTGAAGGGGAGCAAATTCCCTCTTAAACAGGTCTGATGACGGAAGTCTAAGGGTGCACCTGCAGAAGCAGAGGGAACCTCCTTTAGTTTGCTCCAGAATGCCCAACTTTGCCTTTCCTTTTCCACCTACCTGTCAGTAGCCTTTGGGGTCTGTTTGGTATAACCTTGCCTTTGCACTTATCTCTGAGGAGCACCTCTCATCCCCACCTGCTTGCCGCACTGGTAGTTTTCTACAAGGCTCTCCACCTTTAGGCACAGTGACCAAAGGCCATGGACGTAGTAGTTGCTACTGCTAACCTGAGGCTTGAGCTCACAGTGTCCTATTCCATGGGGAGATTACTCACCCCTACCTCCCAGGGGCAGCACCTAAGAGTGTCTGAGAGGCAGAACGTTTCCATTATTGTTGGACAGCTGCTCCTCCCGGCTGCTCCCTGGGCATTTGAGCAAGGAGGATTAGGGTGCGTCTCAAGTTGGCCTGGGGAAAACCCTGTTTCCCCAAATACAGCATGCAATTATAACACAGGGAGGTCACAGGGCACAATCCTGTGAGCAAATAATGCTGGGACTGGAGAAGAGGAAGCTAATGATTTATGTCATTTCCCTCTATCCCTGATTTTCACAAAGCCCCATTACTCAGACCCAGGACAAAGGTCTGAGTAAGCCAGGGCCCTTCTCACACATGAACCATGACATGGTGAGTGGTTTGGGCCTTGTGCCTTCTGCACAGAGTTCCCTACCTCTGCTTCTGTGCTTCAAGAAAGCTCCTACCCACCCCACAAGGCCCCACTCAAACATCACCTCCTATCTGTACTCTGTGCCAGCAAAGAGGACAGAGTTACAGTACCAAGTTCTGAACTGCCAAAGACCAGCTGCAATGGAGCTGGGCATATTTGATACTACAACAAGTCAGGGTTCTTATAGAAGACAATAAAAGGGATATCAAGTAGGCAATCAATAGTGCCTGCTCCCCAAAAATTGCATTTTAAACTTTCTACTCACCATCTTCCCCTTGTGGTGATCAAAAGATATTTTAACACATCAAAAGTTTGAGAATTTTATGTATTTTGTCCAACCTAAACTTTCCACACTCAGAGTCAAAAAATGGATGCTTCCTTCATTTTCTATCAAAAATCTGCAGACCATACAATGAGAAACACTCACATGGTATCAGTTCAGTTCAATCACTCAGTCATGTCTGACCCTTTGCGACCCCATGAACTACGGCATGCCAGGCCTCCCTGTCCATCACTAACTCCCCAAGTCCACCCAAACTCATGTCCATTGAGTCGATCATGCCATCCAACCATCTCATCCTCTGTCATCTGCTTCTCGTCCTGCCCCCAATCCCTCCCAGGATCAGGGTCTTTTCAAATGAGTCAGCTCTTTGCATCAGGTGGCCAAAGTATTGGAGTTTCAGCTTCAGCATCAGTCCTTCCAATGAACACCCAGGACTGATCTCCTTTAGGATGGACTGGTTAGATCTCCTTGCAGTCCAAGGGACTCTCAAGAGTCTTCTCCAACACCACAGTTCAAAAGCATCAATTTTTCGGCGCTCAGCTTTCTTTATAGTCCAACTCTCACATCCATACATGACCACTGGAAAAACCAGAGCCTTGACTAGACAGGCCTTTGTTGACAAAGTAATATCTCTGCTTTTTAATATGCTGTCTAGGTTGGTCAGAACTTTCTTCCAAGGAGTACGCGTCCTTTAATTTCATGGCTGCAGTCACCATCTGCAGTGATTTTGGAGCCCAAAAAAATAAAATTAGCCACTGTTTCCACTGTCCCCATCTATTTGTCATGAAGTGATGGAACTGGCTGCCATGATCTTAGTTTTCTGAATGTTGAGCTTTAAGTCAACTTTTTCACTCTCCTCTTTCACTTTCATCAAGAGGCTCTTTAGTTCTTCGTCACTTTCTGCCATAAGGGTGATGTCATCTGCATATCTGAGGTTGTTGGTATTTCTCCCAGCAATCTTGATTCCAGCTTGTGCTTCTTCCATCCCAGTGTTTCTCATGATGTACTCTGCATATAAGTTAAATAAGCAGGGTGACAATATACAGCCTTGACATACTCCTTTTCCTATATATTTGAGCCTAATAACATTTCTATGAGGTAAGCATTATTATTCACATTTTATAAATGATTGAGGCATCAAATTATTTTTTAAAAAGGCATAATTTTATAAAAAATTGAGGCATCAAGTGATCAAGTGAGTTACAAATGTTTACCCAGTCAGGAGGGTAAACTTCAGATTAGAATCCAAGGCTTCTGACTACAAATCTAGATCTTTCTCCACTAAAACCAGACACTACATAGAGAAACAAAGAAACTAACAGAAAAAAAGACAGGTGGATTATGTTAAAATTTTAAACAGAATTAACTGCCAAAAGGAGAGAAAGTGAAGGAAAAGGTCCTCTTCTCATAAGGATAGGTCTAAAGTCCACAGATAAAGAGCAAAGACAAGTGTGGCCCCACTTCCACTAAGATCAAACAGGGTACTAATTAAAGTAAGGGGTTTAGGGAAGGGCATAGGTCTTCCCATGATTTCTTTTCTCCTTCATTTGTTCAACCACCAAAGCATTCATGCAACAAATTATGGTTTAGTATCCACTCCGGTCAGCCCTTGCTGGATATGCAGAGAGAAGAGCCTCTGGCCTCCAGAAGCTTCTAGTCTCTGCAGGCATCCTGACTTCCAGCACATGAATCTGCTAACTATTGCCCTGAACACTCAGGTCATTCTTTAGACTTTCATGCTTTGCGCAGACCACACGCTCCTCCTGAGGAATGTCTTTCCCATCTTCTCTTCCTGAAAAAATTTTGCTCAGCTTTCCAAGTCCAGCCACATGGCCCATCTCAGGTGCAGCTCAGGCTGTGGAACCCCTCTGAGTTCTTTCTCATGCTGCCCAGGACTCTGCCTCAGCTCTCTGCACTGTGGTGTATGTAGAGGAGTTCTCATTCAGAGCCTGCAGTCCCTGCAAAAGTGAACTATGGAAGTCCCCACACCTGAAGCAGCCACCCTCTTCCAAGCCAATTTGATTTACCTTCCAACTCAAAGCAGGGGAAGTAGAATACAACCAGGTAATGATGGAGAAAGATGCAAACTAACCCATGGTAAGAAATCCTCATGGAAGAGAAGTTAATGAAGAGAAGGAAGAGGGTCTGTATGCTTTTGTAACTCAACAGCAACTCAGACAGTATTCTATGCCCTTGACTCTGTCAATAAACTATAATTATTATAGCTCCATTTGTCAGAGTTAGAAGTTAATATTCTAACACTCTGATCTCTGAACAAGTGCTCATATCTGGAGGACATGTGCTAGTCTAGAAAAGTAACCCTAAACAAATAACCTGTCAGAGCTTGTATAGCCCCACCTACATAGCCACCACTGACCCTAGGTGGTAAGAGCCCTCTGGTTACTTGGAGAGGTTTTATCATGGCACAGGGGTCACTGTGGCTCCAAGACAACCAGTTCCATCTGCTTTTCTTTCATGTTCACCAGGGTACTTCAAGGATTAATTTCCTCTCCTTGCTAGGCTTGCAATACAACATAATGAAGAGAAGCGTGGCCTATGGTTGCAAACTCTACAGTATTCAAAACCCAACACAACCATTTTCTTAGTTAGGCAACTAACATAATCTCTTTGAGGATCAGTTCCCTTGTCTCTGAAATTATAACAAAAAGATAAACACCAACATTATAAGATGCTTGTGGGAAGAGATGATATAATGCACAGATAGTGCACAAGGCTTGCACTTAGCCCTCAATACACTGGTAGTTACTATTCGTGATAAATTCTTACTTTTATTTCTTTGATACGGTATCTGGAAGGTATCTTTCTATCTTAAAAATTCAGGCATTGCTGTTTAGTTTCTACACCACTACTGTGAGAAGTAAGAATTCACTGAGTACAAAAGTTAACTTGCTAATGTCTAGGGACACTGATATGATAATGTTCTTGGACCTCAAAGCCTTGGGTCAGTCCCTAAAGACATTACTGCCCTGGCAGCAACTTTCACTCCACCCTGAAATCCTCATACCCACTCTAGTGCACCTGCAGGTTCTATATCGCTTTCCTGCTTCCAAGAACTGCAAATGCCCTTCTCTGTGAATACTTCCCCTACCAAAATATCAGCTCCTAGAGGCCAAGGTATATGTCTTTCCTCTCTCTGTAGCTCAGGATCTGGCCTGGAACATATCTTATCATGTACGTACTGGACAAATGATTTTAGCAGGGAGAAAGAGGGCATTATTGATTGAGTCCATGAGTGACCACAATGGAAGAAGACCTTAGTTCTCTTTGTATCTATTTCCCCCCAGTTCTAATCGTTTTAGAACATTCATTATTCCCAGGATCCTATTCTCTTCTCTTTCCACTCCTTTTTCCAATGTTCACTCCCTTCTCTGCTTCCTATCCTGAAAACCCAGAAGTGAGTGAGTGTTATATGGCTTGTTGACAGCACTCGTCAGTCCAGAACTCATGAAGTATCCCTTTCAAGAGTTCAATAAAAGTCAAGCCAAACCTGGACTGTCCATGATGCACCTTAGGCTTGCAAATAAAGAAGAAAGGAACATGGAATTCAGCTTCCCAGGAAGCTCAGTGGTAAAGAATCTGCCTGACAATGCAGGAGACACAGGTTTGATTCCTGGGTCAGGAAGATCCCCTGGAGAAGGAAATAGCAACCCACTTCAGTACTCTTGCCTGAGAAATCTCTTGGACAGACAAGCCTGGCAGGCTACAGTCCCTGGGGTCACAAAAGAGTTGGACATGACTTAATGACTAAACAACAACATGGGATTAAGTCGTAAAAGAAATATAAAGTCCAATCAGAGAAAGGAGTGGGCCAGCCAGGTAGCTGCCCAGGACACCAACTGTATTAGTCAGAATGGCAAATCAATTCCCCAAATCTCAGGGATACGACGCTTCTCAGTATTGACACGTCTAATGCAAGTCAGCAGAGCATTCAGCTCCGTCTAGTCATTCAGGGACCTAGTCTGATGGTGGAGCAGGCGATCGGGTTGTGACACCACCAGCTTAAAAAACAGCTTCAGGCTTCAGCACTGCCAGGGATGGGAGAGAGCAAGGGACTCGCCCTTGCTTTTAAACTGGTTGGCCAGAAATGACATGTATCACTTCCACTCAGTGCTCATTGGCCAGAATTAGGCAATAACCCATCCTATTTCAGACAAGATATCTTATCAGAATGTGAAATCTTCCTTAGGATACAAACAGAAGTATCCATCTCAGAATTTTAAACATCGTGAAAGTGAAGTTGCTCAGTCGTGTCCAACTCTTTGCGACCCCACGGACTGTAGCCCACCACACTCCTCCATCCATGGGATTCTCCAGGCGAGAGTACTGGAGTGGGCTGCCATTTCCTTCTCCAGGGGATCTTCCTGAGCCAGGGATCGAACCTGGGGCTCCCACATTGTAGGCAGATGCTTTTACCGTCTGAGCCACCAGGGAAGCCCTAAACATCATGGGACTGTATCAAAAGCAGTTGCCTCAGGTTTCCACTTACACAACTGGTAAAACTGAATTTAATTCTACTGTCACTGAAACAGAAAGCACCTTCAATTGGAAAGTTTATATTTGCTGCTCACTAGGGTCACCCTATCTCTGCTGATTAGCTTTATGACAGAGGTTGCTCAATGCAATAAATGCCAGGCCACCAAGTCAGAGACCAGCCAATTGTTTGTTCCTGGAAGCCAGAGGAAAATCTGAAACCAAATCACACCTGGGGTCATGCCATTTACTGGCAGCAAATGATTTTGTGTAATATTTAAATGTTAATCCCTTTAATAGGCTTCCCAAGAAGCTGTCTGCTTCAGTAAATCATACAAAAAAGCTGAAGGGAGAATGAGAAAGAGAAAAGTGGAAAATTTTTGCCAAAAGGCAAACCAAATCAAGAAAAGCAATTTTTAAACTCTTCCTGAATGAGACTGTGCAACTATATTCTTGGAAGCTACCCCAATCCTCTTGTGTATGAGTGACTTATACTATACAGTTATAAGTGATGGAAAAACTGTGAGCTGGACAGCTATGCCAGATACATGAAAATGTTATATTAGCATCAATGCATGCAGTGGATTCCCCATTTTCAATCTAAACATAAAAGGAAAGGAACTTAATTTAATAGAAAATCAATTTCTCTCTCACTAAAATAAATGGTGAGAATATATTTTTTAAACATTGATACAAGCAAATACCATATTAGCTCCCTGAGGCACCCATGTCTCCAGGCCTTAGCAACAATATAGCTCTGTCAGAATCAGAGCCAACTCTATTTTTCTACTTATAAAAAGAGGCATCCTTTTTTCTTTTTTTGGCAATGGCCCGCAGCATGTGGGATCTTAGTTCCATGACCAGGTATCAAACTCACACCTCCTGCATTGAAAGTGCAGAATCTTAACCACTGGACCGCCAGGGAAGTCCCAAAAAGAGGCATCTTGATGTAGACAAAGACACTGAATTTGGGTACAGTAGTACATAAGTAATGGCATGGCAAATTACTAGTCAGTTTGGATTATCTATTTAAGCTACTACACAGCAATAATAATGTTTATAAAATAAGCTACCATATATATAAACAGTTGGACATGACTAAGCACAACACACCACAGGATGAGCCTACTTGGGACATAATGTCTTCAACATCTAATCTAAATTGGTTAATGACTTTGTATCAGGCAGGAGACTTGATCTTGTGCCAAGCAAAATCAACATGAAGTGGGTCAACTTAGTAAAATGTGCATCAGCTTTCCTTTCTCCAAAACGCCTGCTTCTGCCTTTACAACAGAGCTATAGAGGTGACCAAGGTAAAGTGGAAGAAAGACCTTGGAACTCAGAGAAGAGACACCAGAGAAATCCAAACTCTTATTACCTGTCCTTGATGAGTAATACTAGGGGATTTTCCCTACCAGGAAACAGGTCTCCACTCCTAAGAATGCATATTGTCCATATCAAGCAAATACGACAATGCTGACCTAGTTAGTACTGTCAAATATAATCTTAGCAATGCTTTTTGTTAACTGAGTTCATTATGCTTAAGGACACAGCGTCAGATGAACAGGAAAATACCAAGAAGTCCTCCTTTTGCATTCTATCTGTGGGAGTGACTGGACAAGTTTGGAGTGCTGACTCGTCAGCAACAAAAGAAAATTAAACCAAACCTTCCTGTTCAGTTTTCATGCTATATTTGACATTTCTGGGATTTCCCATTTCTTCTGTCTACCATCCAGTGGCAGAGCCCTCCTCTCCTAGGGAACACAGATACACAGCCACTTTTCTTGGTAACTTATACTTGGCACTTGGCTGAGAAGCATTCCAATAGCTGCCCTCATAGAGCCAAGAAATGGGATTTCACTCAAATGAGAATAGCCTTTTACTTTCTCAATGGGAGAGAAATGTCCATGAAAATTTGGATTTGAGCTGACTTAGAGCCCACCTTTAGCAAAGGGGAAAAAATAAATTTTCACAGTTTCTGCAAGTGATAGCAAACTCTCACCAAGTCCCACAGTCAGAAAGTGGTAGCTCATAAAGCCTGTTGTAAAACCTTGTCAGTAAAACAAATTTTATTTCTCTGGGACCAATCCCTCCTGAAAATACCATGCCAGTTCCTTGCTGGAATTTTCAACAATGAGCACATCATGAGAAAAACATGAGTCCTTCTCTTCAAAGAAATTGAAGTCTCTGAGCATGTACTGTCTCATTAATCCTCATGACATATCTATAAGGAAGTCAAAAACAGTCATTATGTTTTTCCCATTCTGCAGATTTTATGGGCTTCAACAACTGCCTAGGGTAACAGGACACATTTGTGGCAGAGCCCAACCTCCAGGACTGGCCAGTCTCCTGGGAAATTACTGTTTTCTGGTAGCTTCTTGTGTCATCATATGGTCACTCTCTTATTCATACACTGGGCAAACATTCATTGAATGCTGACTCCCTGCCAGCCATTGAGCTGTATGCCAGGAGAGGAAACTAATTAAGGAAAGGACCTGCCCTAGAGAAATGTACAGTCGAGGAGGGGGGAGTCTGGAAGTAAACAGGTAGTTACAAGGAGATCCAAGATCCACAGGCAACACAGCTGAGTGGTTAAGAACATGCCAGGGGTAAACGAGCTCTGGGTTCAAATTCCTGCCTAGTCTCACATCTGCATTTTCCCATGGCACTTATCTTCTAACGTACTATATAATTTGCCTGTTTATTTTTTTATGCACACACACACACACACACACACCACTGGAATATAAATTCTATGAGGATAGGGATTGTTTGGCTGTTTGTTCGGGAATGTGTCTTACCGGGCTTGGCATGTAACTGATGTTGAATAAACACATGTTGAATAAATAAATTCACAGTATGACCCTGGGAAATTTACCTTCTTTGAGCCTTAGTTCCCTCATGTATAACATGGGCAAGAGGACTAGGTTAGATAATATACACATGGGTTCAGTATAGAGATAGGCCATAATAAACAGAGTAAGTGATCTTAAATGTTAAATTTTGATGATACAGTCGTCTCCAGTATTGCTGCTGCTAAGTTGCTTCGGTCGTGTCTGACTATGCGACCCCATAGATGGCAGCCTACCAGGCTCCTCCATCCATGGGATTTTCCAGGCAAGAGTACTGGAGTGGGGTGTCATTGCCTTCTCCGGTCTTCAGTACTAAGGGAGCACTAATAAGCATTAACAATCTCTACTTTGGGAGGTCAGAGAAGTCTGTGACGTTGTGTCCTGAAATTGAGTAGTGGAAGAAAAAAGGAAAGGAAAAGGAGTCAAATCAGCAAGAAAGACAAGATCAAGACTAAGAAGATGTCACTGGAAGCTACTCTGAGGCCTCCTTTTTTGTTCACAGTCTTTCATCCCTGTGCTCCCAAGGACTTCTGTACTTCAGAGGCACCGTCTCCTGGATTGCCTTCAGGACCCAGCAGAGAGCGAAAGTCCCCTAATTCCTCCTACACAGAGGCTTCTCCTTCAGGCCCAGCCACGGGCTGGATTCTGTGCACTCAGTACAAATCCACCAAGATGAGACTGGCCGTGTAGTAACTACAGCAAGTAAAACAAGAGGCTTTCCGCTCGATGACACACCTGTGATTCAGTCTGCCCTGACAAAGCTGGAGATTAAGTTTCCTTGCCTAAAGCTGCAAGGAGAAACATGACACCCTTTACTGGCTACGAGTGGAATACACTTTATTAACCCGACCTTAATTATATTCCATTTTGAGATTCAATAGTTTCGATTGCAACACCACATGAAACCAGAGGGAACTGCACCCCACGGGACGCCGGCCATAAACGAGATCGGAAAAGTGCCTCTAAGGCAGTGACCCGCTTCTGCCAACCAGTCAGCAGTGAGCCGCCTGGAGCCCTTACCTGGCTCTGGGGGAGGCCCAGGGGTGGCCAAATCAGGGCAGGGCTGGGACAGCAGTCAGCTGGGTAATGTGAATCTGGCCTCTATTTGTAAGAGAAATGATGTCTCACTGTGAAAAGTAAGATGCAAACGTGGCAGGAATTACATGCAGCCTAAGCTTTCCAGGGATAAAGTGAATACAACTATCTCTACACAGATGAAATTCTTTTTCATCCATTCATTGCAATCCAGTTCTAGCTAGAGGTAGAAAGTGACTTTTCTTTTCAGTAGACAGATTAGAATCAACCTTATAAAAGGCAAGGGAGTTAATCCTGCACTACATTTCTGAGGTCAATTTTCCCCAAATATTTTGCCTTCTAACCTGTACTTTTCAAATAAAGTTACTAAGACAGCTTATTGGCCCAAGGGTTGAATGTCTTCATTATTGTAATCAATAGCTACAAATTATTGGCACTTACTAGGTATCAATCATTATGTTAAAAGTTTTACATGAATTATTTCATTAAATCTGCACAATAATTTTACGATGCGGACATACGCATTTCATTTTTCTAGTTGCCACAATCAGAAAAAGGCAGAAGGACAGCTCACACTCAAGTCTACATGAAGCCAAGCTCGCACCATTGCTGCTACATTCTGCCTCCACTGAAACACGGGATCTGAAATGAGGAGCAGGATGCCTAATTCATCTGGGTCCCCCAGGGCCCAGCAGAAGCCCAGATGGATGGTAGGTCTTAGTGATGTTTGGCCAATTAATTAATTAACTGGGCAATCTTAAAGAATCTCAGACTAGGAACAGAGGGGCTATATGGAAGCCAGCTCTCACGGTAACAAGCCATGTGAATTTGAGCCAGGCAATTCCCCTTGGGCCTTGGCCTTCCCACTTGAACAATGAAATAGTTGGACTAGATGACCTCTGATGGTATCTGATTCAGGGTCTTGCTCCAAGTTCACCTAGCCACCCAGCACCTAAAGTCTGCATTGGAAGCTTGTCTGCCTCCCCATCTCCCACCCCAAACTTGAATCCACGTTCACAGAAATGGGTGCTTAGTTTGACAGCACCTTGGCCGGAGCCCCAGTGAGTCATATTTCAGGCTAGGCAGGAATGTAGGCATGCACATGAGTTACTGTTAAAAACACAAGGCTGGTGTCTATCTACCAGAGGGAAAAACAGTTAACACAACCACGACCCAGGGTTCTCTTTAATCTGACATATGAGAGAATGAGTCTCTGTGAGCCCAAGAGGGACCCTCTCCTCCATCACAGAAACATGTAAATATAAAAAAAAAAATCATTAAACACTCATCTTTCTGAACAGGTAAGGTACCTAAAATTAAACTATTATCATTTAGTCATGGTCAGTAGTACATTCAGGATACTTTGCCAGATTCGGCGAATTGTTTTTATTATACAATATCCCGTAGCAAGTGTGAGATGAGGCAAAGATACTATAAAAAGGAGAAAATAAATTATTCTTACCTCAAGAGCCCCAATCTTGTGAGATTTAGCTATCATTCAAGTTGGACTTGTAAAAGTCAACAAAGAAAAGACTAATTCTGACAAGAGAATGGAACAGCAGGAAGGCGGACTGGAAATTAGGGCTGGTTTCTGAGGACACAACATTTGATTTAAACTTCGATAAAAGAATGGGTTTTGACAGGTGGAAGTGAAGGAAGAAAATTTTACCAAAGGCAAATGATTAGTGAGTTTTAGTTATTTCACCATGACATGTACATATGTACACACACACACACGTTATCCATATTCATGATGTCCCTTTGCACACACCTGTACCCACTCAACTAGGTTTCTCTGGGCCCAGCCCCAAGATTTCTCACTAACCATTAGGAATAAAACTGGTCACACTTCTCATAATGGCAGGATTGAAACACATGTCTCTGTTAAGTACAATTTAAACCATATGCTTCTGCCTTATTTCTGCCTAGTTCATCAAAATTGTCTTTCACACTTGAGTCTGGATAGCCAGAAGTCTTCCAAGTTTTTTTTCCTCTTGACATGTAGGAAGTTGTCTTTTTCCAAAGAGAAAAACACTCTGAAATCACAGAAGATTCCAGGCTGCTCTTGGAAGGAATTATATGTGTTTAGATTCACACACAAAGTATGAAAAGGTAAAGATTCTTCCAAGTTGAGTTTATTGGTTCTGCATGGTCCCATAGTGCTCTCTGTTTTCCTCTATTTTAATACTTACCATAAAACTTAATGTGGAGATATAATTTTACAATATAATACAGGGCGCTAGTGCAAGGGGCAGCAAACTCAAACCTGTGGTGCAAATATGACTGGCCACCTACTTATATATGACCTGAAAGTTAGGACTGGTTTTGTGTTTTTAACTTGCTTTTTAAAAATTAAAGGAATAATACTATTTTGTGATATGCAAAAAACTATATAAAACTCAAATTTCAGTGTTCCTAACTGAAGCGTAGGAACCAGAGATCAAATTGCCAACATCTGTTGGATCATCAAAGAAGCAAGAAGGTTCCAGAAAAGCATCTACTTCTGCTTAATTGACTATGCCAAATCCTTTGACTGTGTGGATCACAACAAACTGGAAAATTCTTCAAGAGATGGGAATACCAGGCCACCTGACCTGCCTCCTGAGAAGCCTGTATTTAGGTCAAGAAGCAACAGTTGGAACTGAACATGGAACAATAGTCTGGTTCCAAATCGGGAAAGGAGTATATCAAGGCTGTATACTGACACCCTGCTTATTTAACTTATATGCAGAGTACATCATGCAAAATGCCGAGCTGGATGACGCACAAGCTGGAATTAAGATTGCTGGGAGAAATATCAATAACCTCAGATATGCAGATGACACCACACTTACGGCAGAAAGCGAAGAACTAAAGAGCCTCTTGATGAAAGTGAAGAAGAGAATGAAAAAGTTGGCTTAAAACTTAACATTCAGAAAACTAAGATCATGGCATCTGGTCCCATCACTTCATGGCAAATAGATGGGGAAACAATGGGAAACAGTGACAGACTTTATTTTCTTGGGCTCCAAAATCACTGCAGATGGTGACTGCAGCCATGAAATTAAAAGACACTTGCTCCTTGGAAGAAAAGTTATGACCAACCTAGATAGCATATTAAAAAGCAGAGACATTACTTTGCCCACATAGGTTCATCTAGTTAAAGCTATGGTTTTTCCAGTAGTCACATATGGATTTGAGAGTTGGACTATAAAGAAAGCTGAGCGCTGAACAACTGATGCTTTTGAAGTATGGTGTTGGAGAAGACTCTTGAGAGTCTCTTGGACTGCAAGGAGATCCAACCAGTCAATTCTAAAGGAAATCAGTCCTAAATATTCATTGGAAGGACTGATGCTGAAGCTGAAACTCCAATCCTTTGGCCACCTGATGCGAAGAACTGACTCCTTGGAAAAGACCCTGATGCTGGGAAAGATCGAAGGCCGGAGAAGGGGACGACAGAGGATGAGATGGTTGGATGGCATCACTGAATCAATGGACTTGAATTTGAGCAAGCTCCAAGAGTTGGTGATGGACAGAGAAGGCTGGCATGCAGCAGTCCATGAGGTTGCAAAGAGTCGGAATGACTGAGCAACTGAACTGACTGACTGTAGTGAAGCTTTAGTAGCACATAGCCATGATCATTTCATTTCTTTACATCTCTCTATGGCCACCATCAGACTTAGTGGCAGTATTGAGTAGTTGTGACAGAGACTATATGACCTGCAAAATCTAAAATATTTGCTATCTGTCCCTTTACAGAAGATGTTTGCCAACACCTGCTATAAGGAAACGGGTTGCTCTCACTCAACTGGACGCTAAGATTTTTTAAAATAGGTCTTAATGCTGAAAAAACAAAACTGTCTCAAAGTTCTCAGTAGTTATTATCTTCTAGGAACTAAAGAATTAAATTTCCCTTTGGGTCAGGCTATCCTTTGTCCTTTGTTCTTGAAAAATGAATCCAGTGTGGCCTTTAATTACCCAGATGTAAAGCAATATATATTTGAGGAAAAATGAAGTAACCATTAATCTTAATGTAAATGTTTATACAAAGAAGTAAAGAATTCTCTTTGATATATATGTCAGATGTTTCCTTTAGCATAGCTGCATCTCTGTAGACTTTGTAGCTTCTTTAGAGAAAAAATTTTCTTTAGTTTTCATCTTCTCTATGATTGTATATCATTGCTTGTTCTTGGAGAACTGAGTGTGTTTTCTAGAATTTTTTCACATTAGACTGGAAGTACAGATCTGAAAAAGTACAAGAAAAATGGGAAAGACTCTGTTTTTACTTTAAGCTGAGGTTGAGATTAGATTGGCTATGTTTATGTCATTCTGAACTATAATAAGATGTTATTTAAGATGAACAACAACCTAGGCTTTGTGAAATGGTGATGAAATATTGCATTCTGATGTGAGGGTATTTTGGAGATCATAGGCCCAGGGGCAGAATTTCATCTGAAAAGAAGGGATGTCCTTTGCTGTATATTATTCTCAAGAAAAGGACAATATATGAGGGCTAAGGCTACAAGACTGGTCAGTGACAAGGGGAAAGAGAATAAAACTCCTCTTTTTCTCTGGACCTTCATAAACCGAGGTCTAAACACTGGTGAAAGGGATATACTGTAAGTCACAGAGACTCCCATAAGGTAAGATGGTTTCTCTGAAATAGCTAGGATGGGGAATGACCATTCAGAGGCCTTTGGAGAATGTGTCTGGACCTATAGCCCTTGAAAACAGACACTGGAAACAGCAGTTCTAGAATATTTACTGCTTGTACCTACCTCCTATAAGCCATCCAACAGAGTTGTGTTCTAAATTTATCATCTGGGCTCAAGTGTGTGGTGATAAATTAAGAACTTGCTCTATATTTAAATGAAATGATAAAGAGGAAATACAATCAGCTGAGGATGCCAATATCCAATGGAACAGTGACTGGCAACAACAGAAGCTCCACAGCATGGCAAAGAGGTCATAACGGGTCTACATGTGTGAGTGTGTGCTAAGTCACTTCAGTCGCGTCCAACTCTTTGCGACCCCATGGACTACAGCCTACCAGGCTCCTCTGTCCATAGGATTCCCTTGGCAAGAATACCAAGTGGGGTGCCGTGCCCTCCTCCAGGGGGATCTTCCCAATCTTCCCTGCGTATCTCTCTTAAGTCTCCTGCATTGGCAAAGAGGCTCTTTAGCACTAGTGCCACGTGGGAAGCCCCAGTAGGTCTACACTAGGGATCTATTTATTTACACACATGAGCCAGTATCCAAAGGAACTGTAAGAACCAACTGAGAGAGAATACATCAAGGAAGATACAGGTTGGCCATCAAAGCTGACAAAGGCTCAAGCCAATAGCAACAGTTCTTAAAGAAATGCGACCTCATTTTATAGTTTTATAGGTGGTAGGAGATACTTCTGCTGATAGCCTCCATTAAGCTATAAGCTTCTTAAGAGTGGATAATCTCTCCATCCCCATCGTTATAATTCCTGACTCCAAGTAGGATGTGAATAGAACAAATTATCCAACAGAAGAGCACAGGGTTTATTCCCACACAGTCTCATTATAAAGAGTCCCCACTCAATCAAGCTCAGGGGCATGCTTTAAAAGAGCCACTAGAAGTGTCAGCAAATCATCTGATGCTTTTGCCTACAAAACTAATCCTGAGAAATTTTCAAGAACAGAACTGAATAATTTCTAATGATCTACAATGGCATGCAGGCATATCTTAGAAGAACATCTTAATTACCCAGGAAATATTAAGGATTACAAATAACTATTACACAGATATGACTATCTGCTTATGACTACTAAATTGAGATTCTTTTACTTGAGAGAGTTATATCTACACCTAATCAACACCCAATACATTAATTATTAAAAACAATAATTACTTTCAGCTAACATGACAATGGCCTCACAATGCCTCTCAGCAGACTCCAAGCCAAGCATTCTCAACCAGACAGTACAGCACCCAAATCCACGTGAAGCCCAGGGCCCAAAACTTGATTCTAGGAAGATGAAAAAAAAAATTGATATTACAATGGTACTGTATATATGTATTCTTTCAAAGAGCTGCAGTACATAAAGAGATATACAGTATATCTGGGACATTAAAATCACATGGGATATGGTGAACTAATAAAAAAGTGTCTGACAAGACTTCTTGTGAGGGTGAGAACCATCACTCTGGGCAATCACTAACACACCCCTGAAGATGGCACATTAAAGGATAGCTATCTGTCTATCTGGATAGCCTAAGCATTCATTTTACTGATAGGGAAAGTGAGTCTCAGACAGGTAAAGTGAATTGTCCCAGTTGACATATACAGGAATTGGCCTGGTAAAGAATTAAATTCTGATTTTGAGTTAAGTGCCCAGTTCACAGGGTGTCACATTATCATCACCAGCAGAGAGTTTATTTTTCAATCTTTTTGGTTAAAATTACATTTCTTTATAGACAGAAAGGAATAATACAAACTATTAAAGAAAAATTAAATTGTTAATTTGCATTGTGAAATGTATATGGAAAACAGTACAACTAATGCAGAACACCTACGGCTCCTTTACTGAGCATCTACTGTGATTGAGGACCTGGGCCATGTCTCAGATTCCCAAGAAAGTGGACTAGATTATCTTGAAGATCTCCCTGTTCTGTCACGCTACATAGATTCCCATCTTATGTGTACATCACGGAGTTGAGGCAACTGCAACAGCATTAATGATAATATACATAATCAGTCCCTAATCACTCAAGTTGTTCCAAGTCAAAAGGAGGCTAAACTTCGCAGTAATTTCTTGGTTGTGAAATGAATATTGTTTTTTGCTAAGTTGCCCTTTAAACAGCCCACATGGGCTGGCCCACTTTCATGAAGCAGTTCTACACGAGTAAAGATCCCAGGGACAGTCCTGCCAAGGTCAAAGCAAAGACTTCCCATCAGAGCATCATCCGTTCTGGCCAAAGTGTGGCTGCCAAAGCTCTTTACACGAGCAAGGGGAGCTAATGAATAGAATTTGCATGGAATAACTTAAGCTGATATTGGCATTCCAAGAAGACGTCTGTGTTGACATCTTACTCTCTCCTTTCTCATCTCTCCTCACTGTTACCAAAATGACCTCTCTAAAATGTATATCTGAGCATGTCATTCCCCTGCTTACATAATCTGGATGGCTCCTTACTGTCTACAAGACTAGTCCAAACACCTTGACAAGGCACACAAAAGTCTTCTCAGACTGGGCTGTGTCTACCATTTCTGCCTCCTTTTCTGACAACTCCCTACCCCCTTATCCTTTTACCCTTTCAGCTCTACACTTTACTCAAACCAAGAAGCTACTTACTCCTCAAGATAATCGTGTCCTTTCCTATCATTGTTTCTTTGTAGAAGCTATAGTCCTTCTGGGGGATCTACATCAGACATACCCTTATCCTTTGATACACAGCTCAGATATCACCACACTGGGAAGCCTTCCTTGACTCACGGCTGATTTTCTTCCTCGTAATGGACAACTTAAAGAGTCATATGATTGCTAATGAAAATAAGACCACAAACTTCCTTCAGGGATGAGATTGTGTCTTCATCTTTGTATGGTCAGCACACAGTAGGTGTTCATTAGGTGACACTGAATGGATGAACAGTAATACTGATTTATGGAATTCAATTAGCACAATTGTTATTGATATCCATGTAGCCTACCAGAATTGCCCAAATATATAGTCTACATTTACTCCTTAATAATATAACAATGGTATTCTGCAGTGCTTCTCACAGGGTGGTTAATAACTTAAATTTTTTTAAATTATGTCTGAGAGAAATTCACATAGATACAATATTAAATAACACTGATTTGCATGTTGGAAAAGTTATTCCTTTTCCAATTCTATTTCAGTCCTTCTAATGATATAAAGGAGAAAGATTCGGTTTGAAGCCATATGACTTCAGCATCTCTCTAAAAACATGTTAAAATTTTTCTTTTTAAGAAAGAGAGAACAGAACTTAGGATCAAAGACTTCAGCGACAGGAAAGACAGAACAGGACTTAGGATCAGAGACTTCAATGACAGTCTATACCTAGCTAAAGTATAAGGGCACTGCTTCATTCTCATTGTTTTTATTTTCATGGTTATTTTCCAATTTTACAAAGTGACATTAACTTTTTATTTACTGTGGAGCCATGAATTTTTCTTGTTAAATTTATTTAAGTTACAAAATAAGTCAGCTTAAAGAAAAACAATAAGGAAATATCATTACATGTACTTGTTAGCATTACAAAAATAGAGAGGATGGTATCCGAAGGACGGTATACCTATTATAGCTTGAGTGAATAAAGTTTTAGTAGACAAAAGATCCAGGAGGGTCACAAGTCTTCTGCTTTTGGGTAAGTTACTAAAGTTTTTTGAGCATGTTTTTATGAATTAGCAGAGTACAAGTAATCATTGCTACTTGTCCTATTCAAATCTGTTATAAGAAGCAAATGAAATAACGTGTATGAAAATGCTTTGGAAACTGTAGAAAGCAACATTATGATCATCAAAACAACCAGCCTCATCACAGTATACCATTCCTTCCCATCCTGTCTCATCCAGAGTGGTTTAAATTAAACTTTGTTGAGTTCTAATAGATTTAATCTTCTTCATCCCCAAATTTCTGTTAAAATGACCAAGCCTACTTTTAAAATAAGAAAATATCTCAGGAATGGTATCATGAATTGATCAAAATAAATGAGAAATTTCTGCCAGATGTAGGGCACACAGGGCCGTTTGAGAAAATCACTGACCACTCCACTACCCAAGATCCATAAAGGAGAAGATAACAGAGCCTGTAATAGCACCCGCAAGTCAGCAATTAACAGTTACATACACCGGGGAACGGGTAAAGGGGGGTCCCATCGTGTTGGTATGCAGGATGAAGGGAAGAGCCGTCTTCAAACCCACAAATGACTTCTGGAAATTCCAACAGTTCAAGCAATCAAGATGAGTGGGGCTGAGGCTGGGGGTGGAGTTGAGGGTAGAGGTGAGGTGGTCTATTGAGGGGTCACCAGAGTTATTTCTGCCCTCTGATTACACACAAAAAGGACAAAAATACTAAGCAAAGAAATGATCTTTTCATTTCCAAGTAACTAGACTCCAAATTTAATCAAACAAAGCTAGATTCTAATCTTTTCTTCCTTTTCCCCTTACACTTCTTCCAGAAAATTTCGACCAGGAATCTATAGAATCTGTGAATCTATAGAACCTACAGAATCTATAGATTCCTGGTTGAAATTTTCTGGCAAAAGTATATTGGAGCAATTCAATCATGTGCAAGCCAGGGGATGAGCCTTGGTTTAATGACCTTCCTAATGGATACAAAGATTAGAATGAAGAGGAGGAAAAAACAAGTATCTGAATTTTAAAGATTCTAAAGCTTTAAGGCTCATAGATGCCCAACATCAACTTTCAAATGCAAAAGACATTTTTCCAAATAGAATCATTGAACGGCATTCTCCTTTGCTAAATCTAAGATGTCCCTCTCTATTCTCTCATATGAAAAATAAGCAATTTATTGCCTCTCCTATTCCTTTGTCTTAGGACTTTGTTCCAGACACAGTTTGTCTCCTCCATGGTGACAAGTTACATTTTCACAGTCCATTATACCTCTGGCCTGAGAAAGACCTTAGGTTTGCCCGGTAGGCTGGGCTACAGCTGAGAACTCATAATCTCACCTTGGATTAAATACAGACTCCCAAAGGAAAATCTCTCCTTTCCAAGGGTATCTGCCTCCACAATCTCATCTCCAATGGATTGAGCCAAATTCGAAGACTCCCCAGAGAAAGCTGAGGTCAGGAGTTAAAAAGAACAGCTGAAATCTCAAAAGAAACTGCAGGAGAGTTGGGTCTTCTCCATCCCTGGACTAAGACTCAGGCAATTGCTGGATGAGCATGACTCAGAAGACAGCTCTGTGCCTGTGAACAAAGCCAAGGCCTCTGGGCTGCATGATCGTCACATCACATTCATCCTAGTCAGCCAACAGGTGAGCTGCTCTGACTAGTACACCAGACTGCTTTCTGGACAGGATTTCTGCAGAGTCCGCTCCTCACAGGGCAGGCAAGAAATCTGAGTAAGACAATAGGAGCAACCGCAATGAATCAATGAGCGGATGAGTAAATATGAACGTGAGCACCTACTATCCCCTTGGCCATGGGTGGGCTCAGGAAATTCACAGGTGAAGGAGAGGTGGCTCCTGCCCTTGAGAAGCGAACAGTCCATTGGGAGAAGCAGATAGATAACCTTATAATAGTAATATACTGTGGTGGTGCCATCATGGGGATGGATCCACTGCGGGAGCACAGATAGAGAAGAGTAAATCATTCATAGAGGGTGGTCATGAACATTATGTCATCTAAGCCAGAACTCCCAGGTTGGTCATTCCGCTGATGGAATACTAGTGAAAACTGATTGGTTTGAAGAAGATGTATATTTGGCTTTGGAGCAAATTGTATACATGCCTATAAAAATATCCAAGGGTAGTTATTAAGAAAGGAAAAAGACTTCTCTTGGTTGGTGAGTGTTTTTCCTGTTTGCTCGGCAGACACTTCCACTTGCATATAGAGTAATAAAAATAATGGAGTTAAAGGGCGATGGTTCAGAAAATGCTAGAAAAGTAGCCAGGTCAGGCTGTTAAATAGGAACATGACTTCTTTTACTCTCTATAGGAACACTGAATAAGTATATGAAAGAGAAATTTCCATCAAAATTCAGCTGCCTCACTTCTCTTTTGACCATGTTTTGGACGAAGATGTTTGACAAGATAAAGCAGCTCAAGCTTCAAGCCGACAGGCCTGCTGGCTTCTGTCCAGGATAAACACTGTCAGTAAAACAATCCCTTCCCAACCTCTCAGGAGAGTGCTGACTGGGGCTACCAGCATTCCCTAACTTCTCCTTATGAAACTTAGAACACAAATCACATCGTGGGTCACCAAATGAGCTGTCGTTGACTTGGTCAGAGGAAAAACAAAGTTGTTTCATCAAACACAGGTGGCACAGTCTCCTCTTTCATCATCAGTTTTACCTGAGGGGCAACTGAATGAACATACCTTTCTTCATATTCATTTTTGAAAATATTTGAGGCTAGTTATCACTCTTGGAAAATCAAAAGAAGTAGTTTCAGGGTAATAAAATCTGCTATAGATCAAGAATCAAAAATAACTGGGCTTAACTTAGAGCCACTGGATTTTTGTGTCATCTCAGACAGGTCACTTTGCCTCACTAGGGCTACTTCCCAGAAGATCTTGCCATTTATTCCAGTTTATGTTGAGAGACTATGACTTTCAGGTTGATAAATTTGTTTAAGCACTGAATTAATCTAAAGATTCAGATGAAAATATTTCACTCACTCAGGTAATAAATATTCTGAGATCCTACTATGTACCAGGAATTGTCCCAGACATTGCTTTAGACTTAGTAAGTTTCCCCATTCCTTGTTTCAAAGAGAATTTGTGACCGCTTGCGATAATTCAGTGCAATAACTATCAAGTTTGAGGAAAATAAAATGAAAGCAGGCACCAGGTGATCACATATAGTCATCTAATTGATCATATAATCAAATGTGTAGCATGGTCTTTCTTAGTTATTTGCTAGAGGTGGGCCACTATCTTATCTCTGAGCTTTTCAGAAGTCAATGTGAAGAGGGGAACAACCTATTTCATAAAATTCTGTGCCTGTAAGACACAAACAGCATCAAAGCTATTTCTGATGCTGAGAAGTGAATATTTAGAATCAGCTTGACATTGTTAAATACATCCAACTACAGAAACCTTAATTCAACAAACATTCACTCACGCCTACTCTGTACCAGTTCCTGTGCCAGTTATTAAAATGAATGAGATGAGTAAGATCTAGTCTGCGCTCTTCAGGTCTTTCTTAAGCATAAACTGCAGTTCAGGATTTGCAGGCTATGGCTGTCGATTCCTCTATGCCCCACCAATCCCCCACAAAAAGGGCAGATTATGAAGTAACCTTCTAGAAGTCATCCTGAGACAGGCTGGAACCTGGGACCTAGGACCTTCACTGCAGTGCTTGCACCTGAACAAATGTCTCCTCGAGTAACGAAACAGAAAGAAACTACCAGTTCAGTTCAGTTCAGTCGCTCAGTCGTGTCCGACTCTTTGTGACCCCATGAATCGCAGCATGTCAGGCCTCCCTGTCCATCACAAACTCCCCGAGTTTACTCCAACTCATGTCCATCGAGTCGGTGATGCCATCCAGCCATCTCATCCTCTGTCGTCCCCTTTCTCCTCCTGCCCCCAATCCCTCCCAGCATCAGGGTCTTTTCCGATGAGTCAACTTTTCGCATGAGGTGGCCAAAGTATTGGAGTTTCAGCTTCGGCATCAGTCCTTCCAATGAACACCAAGGACTGATCTCCTTTAGGATGGACTGATTGGATCTCCTTGCAGTCCAAGGGACTCTCAAGAGTCTTCTCCAACAGCACAGTTCAAAAGTATCAATTTTTTAGCGCTCAGCTTTCTTCACAGTCCAACTCTCACATCCATACATGACCACTGGAAAAACCATAGCCTTGACCAGATGGACCTTTGTTGGCAAAGTAATGTCTCTGCTTTTTTTTTTTTTTTGGTCTCTGCTTTTTAATATGCTATCTAGGTTAGTCATAACTTTCCTTTCAAGGAGTAAACGTCTTTTAATTTCATGGCTGCAGTCACCATCTGCAGTGATTTTGGAGCCCAGAAAAATAAAGTCTGACACTGTTTCCACTGTCTCCCCATCTATTTCCCATGAGGTGATGGGACCAGATGCCATGATCTTAGTTTTCTGAATGTTGAGCTTTAAGCCCACTTTTTCACTCTCCTCTTTCAAAGAAACTATAAGGGACTAAAAATAATTGTGTACATGTACAACTGAGGCTAATTATGGACAAGAAGATATAGAAAGACCTAAAACCTAATTGCCACTTCTGAAGAGCCAGAAGCAAAAACAGGGTACTTATTGTTCATGGCCCCTGCACACAACATCCCCAAAGGGGCAGGCAAATGACCTAAGCCACCCCTCTGGCCCGACCCCCGGACCCGCCCCTACCCGCACGCCACATAAAGAACCAGCTTATCCCTTCTCAGGGAGCAAGCAAGGGAACCTGTTGTTCTCGCTCCCTCCTATTGCAGAAGAAGTCCCAATAAAGCCTTGCCCAAATTTCTTATCTGGCCTCTTATCAATTTCTATAAGGAGGCCAAGAACCCAGAACAGGAACACTCCTTAAAGGAAACCCCAGCGGTATGTTGAAGCTATGTATACAGATGTGAGAGAACAGGAGTAAGAACAGGGGGATACCCTCTGTGGTTTGGAGATGCCCTCCATCATCTCCCTGGTCCCACTGGCTTGGAACACATTTCTGCAAAATAAGCACATGTAATTTGGGTATGTTTTAAAGGCTTCATCATCAACAACTAGTTTTCCCTGCAATGAAATAAAATGCAAATGAGAACAGTCAGACCCTAAAGCAGCAGCAGCAGGGTCCCTCTGTCCTGCCTGAAGTGCTGAGCTAATGCCAGGCCAAGGAGTTCATCTCTCTTCAAAACAGCTAAATCGCTCTTAGGCACACACAGAACTTGACGGGGAAAATATGCAGCCCTTCGGAACACAGCTACACAGATCCCTGAAGGCATGTAGCTCATCATCCTCCTTCTCCTAATGAGGAATCCCATCAAAACCCACCAAATAAAGTGAACTATGGAGTGGCCAAGTGACACACTCCAAAGCAGGCAGCAGATGAGGGACTGCACTCCAGATCCTATTTGGAATTTTAAACCCCAGCTCCTTTCCAACTGTGGCTTCCTGAGTACAGAGACCGTGTCTTTTTTTTTTTTTTTTTTTTCATTTATTTTTATTAGTTGGAGGCTAATTACTTTACAATATTGTAGTGGTTTTTGTCATACATTGACTTGAATTAGCCATAGATTTACATGTATTCCCCATCCCAGTCCCCCCTCCCACCTCCCTCTCTACCCGCTCCCTCTGGGTCTTCCCAGTGTACCAGGCCCGAGCACTTGCAGAGACCGTGTCTTAAGGTCTCATTTTACCCTGCAGCCGCAGTGTCCTTCCCCGTGCCTGGAGCTTCATCGGGAGCTTTGATTGGGTTCTTGGAAGCTAGGGGCAGGTGGCCTCCATCTAGCACAGATGACTGACACTGGGGACACAACTGAGTTCCTGAAGAGTTTAAACAAAATATCCAGGTGCTTAGGACCCACCCAAAAACAAGTGAAATCAGAATGCTAGATGATTTTCATGTGCAAGTGGGGCTGAGAACAGTGGATCCAGCTTCTCATAAAACCAAAATGTGGCCATCATGTCTTGGGCTGGAGCCCGAAGTCACAACGAACTCTGAATTCATTGTCTTAGGAAGGTTAGTTCCAACTGGATGTCCTTGCCAAAGCTTTCACCATGGTCAACTCAAGGTATTCAAAATGAAGAGTAGGTGCCTTTTTCCCCTTTAATGTTCATATACTGCCATCTAGTGGTTCCTTTGGCTTTTCCAGAGGTGTGTTCCATAAAGACACAATTGTGCCTCAGCTGTAGCTAAGAGATCCTGGGCGCCAGAACCCCAAGCCATCTTATTATCTGGATGCTTTTTCTTGCAAAATACTCGATGATATCTTCTCTCGTGGTGTCTTCAAATCTTTAATTTTATTTGGATAGGGAGTCCAGGGTGGAATTGGACCCGGGCCTAAACTGAGAAGCTAGAAAACAACTTTGCAGGTTCAAGAATTTCTACACGTGAGCCCTACCTCCACAAAGTGCCAGTCGTGTGAACTTGGAAACATCACTTCACTTTCTGGTGCTTCAGTGTGTTCATTTGAAGGACAGAAAGAATAGTTCTGCCAGAAAGTTTTACAATTAATGAGGTCACAAATGTGTGAATTTCTTACATTCATAATCAAGAAAATAATTAAATATACACATACACACAAACATAATGATTAGACTGATACATTGTTATGCAAGTTTAGATGCAAACAGTATCAATACATGAACAAATAGGTGGCTACAACTTTTTATATATAATAGATAAAACTCACATTCCACTGAATTTTCGTATAGCTCTGACTTGACTGAAAGATCACCAAAGCAGATAATGCCTGAGATAACGTCATCAGAGGCTGCCTAACCCCATTTTTTTTATTTAGAGAGGATATTAGGGAAGACCTGAGGAAGAAAAGACCTGTGGGAAGGTTCTAATCAGAGAGTCTGTGCATGACAGTGCTAACCAGAAAAATCTAAGGTAAAATCTCCCTCCCAGGGAGACCACCTAGGAAAGCAAATCAGAAAGTTGCAAAGAAAGAAGTGCTGCAGGAACTTTCTAACCAGGGAAGTTCTGCACGCAGCTTCTACCCGGGGACAGGGCTGTTTGATAATGAACACATTAGAAGAGTCCAGCAACTTTAGGACCCACTTAGATGTAAACTTATTTACTGCACAATTTGTTATCTTTAAAGTGAATTTTGTGTAGGAAAAAAAGTAGGCAAACTAGCGATTGGCTTAATTTTCCATCTTTCACTGATTACACTGGTTGCAAAGAGCTAAGAGGGTAGATAAGGCAACCTAGAGGGAGACCTTGGGGGAAAAAAATTTTTTTTAATACTCTAGTTGGAAGAGCAGCAAGTCTGTAAGAACCACCTGAAACCTAGTTTTAAATGGGCCCCAGAGCAGAGATCCTGACTCCAGAACTCTGGATGAAGCCCAGAAATTTCCATTCTTAACAGTCACTTCCCAGTGACCCTGTCCAGGTGCTCCACAGACGGGACCTTAAATAATCCCAGCCAAGATGCCCCTTCTCTTCCATGCTTCAGATGTTAGATGGCTGATTCTGATCCAGTGTGGGTGGAGCAAGAAGTGCTGAGGTAGGCTGGAGCTCAGAACGGAGAGAAAATTGCCCTAGATGTGTAGACTAGAAGGAAGTTCAGTTCAGCAAAACAGAGGAGCCAGTAGTTTTGGCATCAGACAGCTGGTAGAGGTCAGGATCAAAAGATGTCTCCCAGCAGGTCATAGGACACAGTCAAGCAGTGGGTATTTGACATGCCATTTCTCCAGTTCTCACTATAGGAAAGGATGTTGCTACTTACCAGTTAAGGAAGAATTTACCCCTCACTGTTTCTGCCATATTATTACCCAGGGATGCTGCAGCAATTTCCAGGGTCACTTTAACAGGATAGCAGGACCTTTACATGCGCTGTTTCCTAGACCTGATCATTCCGTCTCCAGACCCTGCCACCACTACCTCCTCTGTCTAGAGAACTCAGACCTAAAGACTCAACTCTTTTCTTCTAAGACCCTAGATCAGAACTAATCATTGTGGAGATTTTTAAGCATTTATTTAATAACAACTAAAATGAAAAATCATTGGCTAGGCATGTTGCAAAGGTATTTCATATAATAGAATGATCACAAAAACTAGGAATCATCATCTAGAACAGACTCCTTGGCCATCTAGAATATGACCCCCAGACCAACCAGTCACCTGATTTTGTGAACAAAGTTTTATTGAAACACAGCTACAGCCATTTGGTTACATATTGTCTTTAGCTGCGGCAGGACTGAGTAGTTGCAAATACTACTATGGCCTGAGAAGCTGAATATTTATTATCTGGCTCTTAACAGAAAAGGTTTGCCAGCCCTGGTTTAGAAAAATAAGTAACACCTTAAATAGTACAACAGACTCTAAGAATCTTTCTTAAATAAGTTGAAGCCAGACTCTGACTTCTGAACTAATGCTCAATTGTATTTCTACTCTTAGAATCTTGTTTATATCCCATTTAAAGTTTTTATCATCATTTCCCTCTATTCACATAGGTACACAGAGGCCATTCACTTATTCAACTAAATCTTATTGCACTTCTGCAAATAACAAAGCGTTCTTGCTCCCCAAGATCTAGCTATTACACCAGAGCAATGACCCTCAAACTTTTCTGATTATTAACCCCATCAGTAAGACAACTTTAGAACACATGACCACAATATAGATGTATTTATTAACCATGAAGTATATCCTATGGACAGAGGAGCCTGGCAGACTACAGCCCATAGGGTCGCACAGAGTCCAACACAACTGAATCGACTTAGCGCACGCGTGCACACACACACACGTGTACCACTATATCAACATATTAGCTACATTACAAAGCATATAAAAAATAGAGTTGGGGAATTCCAACTTTGAAAGCCACTAGACTAGAAGACTCATAGGATGTTGTGGAAAATGCTAAGGAGAAAAATTAACATGGCTTAGAAAAAAAAGGGGGGGACCACATGCAGGAAAGGGATACCAGAAGGACATTAGATCTGAGTCTTGGGAATGAGCAGAAGATCATCAAGCAAACAAAAAGGACAGGAGAGGGCATTCTATATAGGGGACAGAGCTTGTCCAAAGATACAGATAATGTGTGCTATGTTCAGATAATGTAGTTTTATTGTCTATACATGGGAACTGAGAGGCAGATGAGGCAGGTCACTGTGATTGAAACCACACCTGAAGGACCTCATGTGTCAGGTTAAATCTGAAGTTCATCCTGAAAACAAAGAGGAGATAGTTAAACACAAGACTGACATTATTAGGTTTATGTTAGAAAGATCTCTCTGGAAGTTGGATGAAAGAAGGATTAAAGGAGGAGACTGGAGGCAGAAAGGTTAGTTCATAACATTCATGAAACACTTGTTTGCTCCAATTACATAATCAGGTCTCTTTTTTAATTGAGAACTCCTTGAAAGCAATGGCAGTCATATGTATCTTTTCATTCTCCCCTCCTGCAGCCAAAATTGAGCTGACCAATGAAAGCTAACGACTACTATACTGAATTGACACTTTCTCCCATTGCCAAAAGGACATTTCCCAGGGTGAAATCTTCGCCACCTATGGAAAAGCATCATGGCCCCAGGAGCTGTGCATGAGATGGGGAGATAAAGAGACTTGAGGAATCATGACTCCATACTGGAAGATCACAGGCCTCACAAAAGACCAGCACTCGGGCTGACTCGACACTTGGAGAAATTGCTGAGGACGGACATGTCAGACCAGCCTGGCTGAGTCCATGTCTCCAGGCCCTGGCTAGATGAATCAGTAGGCGCCAGTCACACCCCAGGCAGTGCTGGGAGGCTGGCTGTGGATGACTGCCTGGTGGTCAGGTAACTGATCAAGCACACATGTAAGGATTGATATTGAGTGCCTCCTACCAAGGAAGTCAGTTTCATTTTCTTCTAGAGCAGTTTTCTGTCTTGTTACTGAGTATGGTCTTTTAACAGGTACATGATTAACAGGAGGGAACCCAGTTCCACTGGCTTGTCAGAATAGAAATTCAAGAAGCAGCTCTTCATTCTCCACCTCTTTTTAGCTGAGCATTGAAGAACGAAGTGGGAACTCAGACTTGAATGGAAAAATTACTCATGTCGCTTGAACTCAGGGCCACAATTTAGTTGCATCAGGAAACAGAGTAGAAAGGGCAAAAAACAATGTAACTGCAGATACATAACTCTGGATAACCTGCCTCCTGGGCCCCAAAGAATGCTAGCTGGTAGTGTAATGAAAATGACACTGAAGTTTATAGAGGAAATCCTTCAAGTACCAGGCATAAGGAAGATGAGTTGAAATACACACAGTTTAATATAATTTGCCATTAAAGTAGGTCAAAGGGAAAAATCATATGCGATACCTATAACTCTGGAGAGGTGCTTGAAAAATTCAAAACCCACTCAATTTTTTTAATATTTAAAATAAGAACAGAGAGATGCTATTTCAATACTAGAAAATATGCATCTTAACCAAAATCCCATCAAGATTATCAAGAAAACAATAGAAGAAGCATTTCCATTAAAGTCAGAAATACAACAAGGAAGTTCTTTGCCACCACTAATATTTACACTTATTTTGAATCTACTCACCAACACAATAGATAAGATAAAGAAGTAACAAATATAAAAGTTGGAAAAGAGGCAATAAAATTGTGAGTACTTGCAGATAATAGTATTTGCTTAGAAAATCCAAGAAAAGCAATTGACAAATGTTTAAGGAAAAAAAGAGAGAATTCATTAAGGATGAATGGATACAAAATTAATACACTGAAACTAATAACTTTCATATAATAATAGTCAATTAAAACATATAATAAAAGAAAAATAACTTACAATATAATCAAAAAAGATAAAAGACTTGGGAATAAAAAAAAATCTAGATAAAGAAAGCAGATCTTTAAGATCTATATACATAAAACTCCAAAATGCTATTCAGAGGCAAAAAAGTAAGCAAAAAGAAAGTAAGCAAATGGAAGAAGTTGTATTAAATCAATCTATAAATTTAACACACTTTCAATAAAAATACTAATGGGATTTTTTTTCAACCAGGCAAGTATAGACAAGCATGTTCTATAGTTTACATAGGAAATAAACAAGTGAGAGCAATCTTCTATTGCTTCTACTATTGAGGAGGGAAAAGAGAGAAAAGTAATCAGTGGGGACCAGTCCTACCAAATATTTAATGTTTTAAAAGCTATTAAAAATAGTTTGAGATAGGATCAAGAGCAGATGGATCAATAGTAAGAGTAGAAAGTTCAGAAATAGATGTAAATATATATGAATAATATATGGAGGCCATTATTCAATAAATGATGTTGTGTCAACTGGGTAGCTATCTGGAAAGAAAAATAAAGTTGGATGTATACCTCACATCTGACATGCAGCTAATTCTATATGTATCAAAGATTTAAATGTGAAAGACTAAAACATAAAAATAGAAGATGTAAACACAGGATAAGAGCTCTTTATATTTCAAAGTGGGGGAGAGGGTGATTATAAGTTGGACAGAAAACACACACACATTAAAAAAAAAAAAAGCGTGATAAATGAGACCACATAAAACTGATTATGTCTCACTTCTTGAGTCAAAGAAAAACAATGTGGGGAAGATGCCTGCAACTCATACCACAGACAAATGACTAATTTCCTTTAATTTATAAAGAACTCCTACAAATCAGTAAGAAAGATGAACAGATAGTTCTTGGAAATGAGATGTGAATGCCCCCCAGGACAACTATTAAGATGTCTCAATATCATTCATAGTGTAGAATGCAAATTAAAACCATGGTGAGATATCATTTATCATCTATCACTCTGGCAAAGATCAAAATGTTAGGTAACACTGTGTGTGCCAGCGTGTAGAGAAACATCCCATTTGTGGCTGGTAGGACTTGACTATGGATTGCCAAAACACCTGTGGAGAACAGTATGTCAGTATCCATCAAAATTTTAAATACATCTTCTAGGAATTTATTTTAGTGGTTTGAAATGAGATGTGTTCACTGAAACATTTGTATTAGTCAAGCTTTAGAAATGATACATATCAAGAGAACTGTTTGATTATAATACCCACATGCAGTTATTTTTATAGTTGTATCAGCTTTGTCTGTACTAAAATAACTATAACACATTTTCAAGTGAAAAAAGTATGGTGTAAAAAATAGAGAAAAAGTAAGAAAATATGCATGTGTACTTGCCTAAGTTACCTCTAGAAAAATAAGCAAAAAATACTAGTACTTAGTGCTTCTGTAGAAAGGATCATGGTGGCCAGGAAACAAGGGTTGGGAAGGTAATTTATTTTTCTCTGAGTATCATTATGTGTCTTTTAAATTTTGTAACATAAGTACCCCCTATAAAAAATTACAATAATGCCAATGTAACTTTTAAATTACATACTACCACCACCTCTCCCTGGTGCTAATTCAATTTGTGGAATTGTGAAGGGTCTGTCCAAGCACAGATTGAAAAAATCTGGAGCCTGAAAGGGGTCTTACATCACTCAGCTCAGCCTCCACTATAACTACTGAATCACCCCTACAATTACACAACGAAAAATATGGTCCACAGACCCGCAGCATCAGTATCACCTGAGAGCTTGTTAGAAATGCAGAAATCCAGACTCTGTCTTAGACTGACTGGATAAAAAACTGCTTTAACAAGAACCTCGGGTGATTTCAGTGCGCGTTCAAGTCTGAGAAAGACTCCCCTACCATGCGCTCTTCACATCACCTGGGAAGGGAAGGGGAGATGGCTTCCTTCTGAGTTTGCCTATTCATCTTTAATAATTACCATATACTGAGCACCAGTATGTGCCAGAAGGTCACAAAAGTAGCTAATCTTCATTAATTCTCACAAAAATTCTATGAACCACATAGACTCCCAAGGCAAGGAACAGGTAAGAGAAGTGTGAGAGAGAATTCTACACAGAACACCTAACTGGCATACCACTTTCTTACAGTGAGACTACTGTTCTTTTTTCAAAATCTTTTCAATGATTTTAATTATTCAAGAGCAAAGTCACACTTTGGTGCTTGTGTGTCTTTCTTGGTGCTTTAAATTTTTTATAATCCCTCCATCTATTATCCCCTTTACAACTTGGACTCTCTCTCTCAATAACTCAGTTATTGAGTTATTATAAAGAGCCTCCTTGTAGCTTCCTCTTACTAGATATAATTTTACCTCTTGGATCCACACACAGAAAAGAACTGAGAAGAGAACTTGCTCAGTGAGATGATAAAATGTTCTCCAGTGGGAAGACAAATAAATAGATGGTAATGGTACAGAAATAAGCAGGCGGATCAAAAGAAAGCAACAGGCAGTTCAAAACCAAATTCAAGTTTATTTTAGACCATTATCAGCAAGTAACCTTTCAAATCAGAAGAGGAAAAACTTTAATGAATAGTATTAACTGGAAAATAAACTGAAAAAATATACACAATGGATTAATGATTTAAATGTGAACAAAGCATATATCAATATATGTATTTCTTAGAAAGAGGAGGATATTCCTAAACACAGCACTCAAAATCACAACCTAAAGGATGAAATTGATTTAAAACTTTTATTAATAACTTTCTGTACACCCCAACCACCATAAAGCTAAAAGACAATGTCTGGGGTAAAATATCTGTAATGAATAGTTATGATAACATAACCATTCATAAAATATGAATCTTATAAATCAGCAGGAAAACAACCCTCTGCATTTTAAATGGGCAGAGTAACCAAGTCCAAAATATGAAACACAAATATCAAGAAATATACAAAAATATTTCTCACTATTAATTAAATAAATGCAATGCTAAACACAATCATTATCAACCATAATTTAGAAAATATTAAAGAGCATTCAACTTGGAGATGTGAGGATATAGAGAAATGGCATGATTAAATATTGGTGGCAGAAGTTTAAATTGATATGATGTTCTCAACCACAATTTGACTATTTGTAAATTTGGATGAATATATACATATTTATGTATATGAATATACATATTCATTTGGCAAATGCAGTTCCAGATATTTAAATTGTGGAAATTAAGGCTGGAAGAGAAGGAAGGAAAGGAGGGAAGGAAGATGGAAGGCAGAGACAGAGGGAGGGGAGAGGAGAGTGCAGGAAGGGCAGGAAAGGGAGGGGAAGGGAGTAATAAATAAATAAATGAAAGGAGGGAGGGAAGAAACAGAAGGAAGGAGGAAGAGGAAGGTATACGTTTAAATGTCCAACAACAGGAAACTGGTTGAAGAAATTATGGTTTATCTGTCTAATGGGATACAATTCAATCGTTCTACAGATATTACAGAAGCAGATTTATTAACAAGAAAAAAATGGTCTTCGGATTACTGAGTGAAGAGAAAAAAATCTGAAAACATCATTTTCAAACCAAGGCCCTGCATGTGTGTGTATGGGTGTAATACATAATAATATGTGTACAGGATCGTTATTACTGCATTGTGATGACAGCAAAATCTAAACAAACTTGAAACAACCTAGATTTCAAACAAAGCAGACTGGTTAAGTAACCTAATTACAGTACGGCTATATCACACAGGTGTTAAAAAGAAAGTGGTGTATCTATAAATGCTGATATGGAAAAATAATGGTAAAATACAGCATGAAAAATATCCCATTTGTGGAAATAAAGACATATAGCTACATATATTATTTCATTTAATCATTCAGTCGTGTCTGGCTCTGCAATCCCATGGACTGTAGCCCACCAGGCTCCTCTGTCCATGGCAATTCTCCAGGCAAGAATACTGGAGTGGGTTGCCATGCCTTCCTCCAGAGGATCTTCCCAACCAAGGGATCAAACCCATGTCTCCTGCATTGCAGGTGGATTCTTTACCATCTAAGCTACCATGGAAGCCCAAGTATATTGGAATGGGTAGCCTATCGCTTCTCCAGGGTAACTTCCCAACCCAGGAATGAAACCAGGGTCTCCTGCATTACAGGCAGATTCTTCACCAGCTGGGCTACCTGGGAAGCCTTTCATATACATACATATCTTTTAAAAAAAACTATGAACAATGGTAATTATGAGACATATTTTAAGTATGATATTATATATATATGTGTATATATATAAAAAACAGAGATGAGAGCCTAGTCAGGGGAATGGAAAGGGAAACATTATTTTATACCTTTCCATAGTGCTGGAAATTTTCCTATTTGCACTTATTATTATGTGTATATATAGGATCCACTGCTCATAGAAAATATACATATACATATAAGAATAAAGCCTAAAAAGCTAATAGTCATTATCACTGGCTATTGAGATTATATTTTTATTTTTTGGTTTACCTTTATTTCCCTTTTCTCCCTATAATTCCCTATTTTGAATTATATACTTAATGTATTTTAATTATTTCAAAAATAACTGATGATATAGGAAAAATATGATATAGTGTATTTAAATGACAGAATAAAAAATGTTATATAAATCTTGATTTTGTTTTTACTATATAGTTACATACACATAGAAAATGATTAGAAGGAAATGTATATAATAGAATTATCAGCAGTGGGTTTCATGGGCAACCTTTATTTTATTCTTTATACTCTCCTTGTTTACCAGTTTTACATATTCAATATTCATTATCATAGGAGACTGGAATGCAAAAGTAGGAAATCTAGAGATACCTGGAGTAACAGGCAAGTTTGGCCTTGGAGTACAAAACGAAGCAGGGCAAAGGCTAATAGAGTTTTGCCAAGAGAACGCACTGGTCATAGCAAACACCCTCTTCCAACAACACAAGAGACTTCTCTACACATGGACATCACCAGATGGTCAATACTGAAATCAGATTGATTATATTCTTTGCAGTTGAAGATGGAGAATCTATACAGTCAGCAAAAACAAGACCAGGAGCTGAGTGTGGCTCATCATGAACTCCTTATTGCCAAATTCAGACTTAAATTGAAGACAGTAGGGAAAATCACTAGACCATTCAGACAGGACGTAAATCAAATCCCTTATGATTATACAGTAGAAGTGACAAATTGATTCAAGGGAATAGATCTGATAAATAGAGTGCCTGAAGAACTATAAATGGAGGTTAGTAACACAGTACAGGACGTGGTGAACAAAAGCATCCCCAAGGGGAAAAAAAATGCAAAAAGGCAAAATGGTTGTCTGAGGAAGCCTTACAAATAGCTGAGAAAAAAGAGAAGTGAAATGCAAAGGAGAAAAGGAAACACATACCCATCTGAATGCAGAGTTCCAAAGAATAACAAGAGATAAGAAAGTATTCCTAAGTGAATAATGCAAAGAAATAGAGGAAAACAATAGAATGGGAAAGACTAGAGATCTCTTCAAGAAAATTAGAGATACCAAGCAAACATTTTCAAGCAAAGATGGGCATAATAAAGGACAGAAACAGTACAGACCTAACAGAAGCAGAAGATATTATGAAGAGGGGGAAAGAATACACAGAAGAGCTAAACAAAAAATATCTTCATGACCCAGATAACCACGATGGTGCCATCACTCACCTAGAGCCAGGCATCCTGGAGTGCAGTAGAGTGGGCCTTAGGAAGCATCACTGCGAACAAAGCTAGTGGAGGTGACGGAATTCCAGCTGAGCTATTTCAAATCCTAAAAGACAATGCCCTGAAAATGCTGCACTCAATATGCCAGCAAATTTGGAAGACTCAGCAGTGGTCACAGGACTGGAAAAGGTCAGTTTTCATTCCAATCCCAAAGAAGGGCAATGCCAAAGAATGTTCAAACTACCACACAATTACACTCATTTCACCTGCTAGCAAGGTCATGCTCAAAATCCTTCAAACTAGGCTTCAACAGTATGTGAATCAAGAACTTCCAATGTACAAGCTGGATTTAGAAAAGGCATAGAAACCAGGTTCAAATTGCCAACATCCACTGGATCATGGAAAAAGTAAGAGAATTCCATAAAAACATCTACTTCTGCTTCACTGACTACACGATAGCCTTTGACTGTGTGGATCACAACAAACTGTGGAAAATTCTTAAAGATATGGGAATACCTGTCTCCTGAGAAATCTGTATACAGGTCAAGAAGCAACAGTTAGAACTGGACATGGAACAATAGACTGGTTCCAAATTGGGAAAGGAGTACATCAAGGTTGTATATTGTTACCCTGTTTATTTAACTCATGTGCAGAGTACATCATGTGAAATCCCAGGTTAGATGAAATACAAGCTGGAATCAAGATTGCAGAGAGAAATATCAATAATCTCAAATATGCAGATACCACCACCCTAATGGCAGAAAGCAAAGAGAAACTAAAGAGCCTCTTGATGAAGGTGAAAGAGGAGAGTGAAAAAGCTGGCTTAAAACTCAACATTCAAAAACTAAAATCATGGCATCCAGTCCCATCATTTCACGGCAAATAGATGGAGAAAAATAGAATCAGGGACAGACTTTATTTTCTTGGGCTCCAAAATCATTGCAGATGGTGAGTGCAGCCATGAACTTAAAAGACAACTGCTCCTTGGAAAGGAAGATATGACAAACCTAGCCAACATATTACAGTGCAGAGACATTACTTTGCCTACAAGGGTCTGTATAGTCAAAGCTACAGTTTTGCCAGTATTCATGTATGGATGTGAGAGTTGGACCATAAAGAAGACTGAGCACTAAAGAACTGAGGCCTCGAACTGTGGTGTTGGAGAAGACTCTTGAAGTCCCTTGGACTGCAAGGAGATCAAAACAGTCAATTCTAAAGGAAATCAACCCTGAATATTCATTGGAAGGACTGATGCTGAAGCTGAAGTTCCAATACTTTGGCCACCTAATGCGAAGAGCCAACTCATTGGAAAATCCTCTGATGTTGGGAAGGATTGAAGGCAGGAAGAGAAGGGGATGACAGAGGACAAGAGGATTGGATGCCATCTCTGACTCAATGGACATAAGTTTGAGCAAACTCTGGGAAACAGTGTAGGACAAGGAAGCCTAGCATGCTGCAGTCCATGGGATCACAGAGAGTTGGACACAACTGAGAGACTGAACAACAATAAATCATAAAAATAAATGTTTTGAAATAAAATGGGGTAAATAAGGAAACTGTTGTAATAAGTTCCACATGTATCCACATGTTGTAATAGCTGATTCAACAGGACAGAGGAACAACACAAGAGGACTTAGCATTAACAGACAAAAGCAAGTATCACAGCCTCCATGGGCACAGCTGGTATTGGGTGGGAGATGTGACACAGAAGCTGAATGAGTTCCCTCAGAGAGCTCTAGAACCTTGAAACTGGAAGAGATTTTCCAGGTTACTTAATTAAACCCTCTCGCTGAATTCTGATCTTGCAGAGACTTCTGCTGCTATGCGGGGAATGACACCCTGGTCCTTCACTAGATGATATTCTTGGGGACAGGAAGGAAATGTAGGTACCAGCACTGTGCACGAATGGGGCCAGCCTGCTCTCTGGGATAGCCCAATTCCCTGGGAATGTCTTCAAATTATCCATCTTCCTAGTATATTCAAAGTGTTAGATATGGTGGGTCAGCACCTACTTCATCTCCCAAACTCTGGCTCCTACGCCTCCCCGCTCTACAGTCCTTGTCTGTGCTGGGACATGGGACAAAGTAGGAATTTTCTCTAGGAAAGCCTGCTCCCGTGACCTAAGCCCCAGGGTCAATGATTATCTAAGTGTCGTGTACAGAGAAGCACAGGGCTCCTGGGAGCTTCGAACAGAGCAGTCATACCCACGATGCCCTGCGCGTGGGAACAACCACTCCACTTCCCTTGAGGTTCAGTTCAGTTCACACAGAACTGGGACATTCTTCTGTGACCAACCTGACGCATTACTCACTCCAGCACAGGTGGGTGGAAGGCAGTTTGTCATCAAACTGTCTCCATGAGCTTTGGCACGCAAGGACATCCCATGAAGCCCAAAGAGTAAAGCACACCTTTGAAAAACAAGGCAACCAATTTGAAGAGAATCTATCTGTGGACAGGCATGCAACAGCTAAGTTGCCAAATCCCAAAGGAATATCAAGTAGGTGATTTTCACTCCCAGCTTCTGCTGCCCAGGCAGACATTTGCAAGTGGGAAAAAGAAGCAACAGTTAAGAAAAGAACTTGTGGATCATGATGGAGGGTATCCATGTAGTCCTCAAACCAGAAGTTGGTTTTCCTAGAATAAAATCAGGGATATTCAAAATACCTCTCTAATCTTCAAAGTGCAAGTAACAAGGAAAGAAAAATTTGCAGATAGGAGGGGGAAGGCAGTGCTAGTGTTCACCTCCTAAATATAATTAGTTCACACCCATCCTTGGGGTGGCAAATTGAAATAGTTTACTGTGGTTATCAGTCCTCAGTATGCATCAGAATCATCTGGGATGTATCTGAAAGTTACAGGTAATTAAGCCCCAAAGATTTTAATTTAATTGGTCTGTGACCAGGGCTGGCATTGGTGCTTTTTAAAAGTCTCCTCAAAAAATTTTCCCAATGAATAGCTGGGAGGCAAGTCACTGAGCTGGTACAACAAAAGTCTAATGGGTGAAGTATGTGCACATAAAAGAACAGCCTTTGAGTAAAGAGGCTGAGGTCCAAAACTGGCCCCTTCAATCAATCTGCTTCCACTCAGTTTCCAGAAGAGTCTTTCTAACAGGGAAATCTCATCACCCTAGTCTCCCATGTGTTTAGAAGTCTGGAGAGGTCCCCCTGGTCTATGGGATAAGAGCCTCCTCAGCCTAACTTGTAAGACCTTTTGTGATCCAGGCCCTGGCCTCCCCTTCCTATTCACAGCTCCCACAATGCTGTTAGGTCTCCACCTTTTCTGTCTGAAATTTCTTCCCCCACTCTTATACCAGACTCATTTATCTGTATTTTAAGGCTCATGTCAAAAGGTTCCTACTTCCTATCACTCCAGTCAAATGGATGTCTCTCTTCTCTGTGCCTCATGGACTGACCTCTCTTATAGCATACTGTTACTGTGATTGGACATTTGCCTGTGTCCCCACTAAATGGAGCCCCTGGAAGCTTAGACTCTCTAAGGCTTAGTGAACCTAAATCAATGCACAGCCTGGAGATACCACACTCATAAGAAGATCATAAGATCTGGCCCTTAACGTTTCTAGAGTCCAGGGCAATTGGACAGAGGTTCGATTAGAAGATGTCTATATTACTGTGGTGGCTCAGATGGTAAAGAATCTGCCTGCAGTGCAGGAGACTCGGGTTTGATCCCTCGGTCAGGAAGATCCCCTGGAGAAGGAAATGGCAATCCACTCCAGTATTCTTGCCTGGAAAATCCCATGGACAGAGGAGCGTAGTAGGCTACAGTCCATGGGGTCTCAAAGAGTCAGAAATGACTGAGTGACTTCACTCAACTACTGAGAAGTTATAAGTCAAGCCAGCCTCCTATTAAGTAAAATAGTCACTCTCTTCCCATCTTGAAAATATACCCTCAACAATGTGGAAGGCCAGGTTCAAGTTAGACTTCAAACACTCTGCAGGGAATCTATGCAAGATTGAAAGACCCAGAGAAAACAGAACCTTGTCCCAGCTTCTGGCCTGCCCCCTTCCCCTCCCCTGAAATGGCTCTTACCTACAGGGTGAGGAGTCTCTTGTGCACATAAGTGGTTACCCCAACCCACATATCCAAACTCCATCCCCACTCCCCTAAAACAAGCACTCTTGGACTACCCTTCAGGTCTAGGGGGTCACCTAAAGATGCAATAAGCCAAAGGGAGAATGGACCAGAGAAAGAGGCCCACATGGGATCAAGAAGCAGGCTCTGAGCTGTCTGAGCAAAAAATTCAGAGCTCAACACATTAATGGGGAGCTAAAAGAAAGTCAGAGGGGGGCCCTCTAAAGCTTGGAACCCAGGGCAGTGGCCCTTCCTGCACAAATCCAAAGGCAGTTCTGTTTAAGACTCATTTCAAGTATCATCACCTCATCCAAGAAACATTCCTAAATTCCCTAAGCTAGGAGCTGTCCCTCTCTACTCTCAAAGCACCTTGTGGATATATCCAGTTCTGTACCTAGACAATGTATTACAACTATCTGTTCCTAGGTCATCTCACTAAACACTTTCTGAGAACATGGACTGTACCTTATTCATCACCATGGACTCCCAGGAATCTCACACAGAGCATGGCTTAGGGCAGGACCTTATCCAGCAGCCAATGAATGAGTTCATGAAACAGAGATGATGAAGGAGAGGACATTCAACAGACCCAGACACTAACTCCCTTCACCTCACCAGCCCTCAAATTTTACTAGAGACCTTTTGAAGACAATGTAGTGATTAACAGTGGCAACTATAATAAACTTCAGTCCCACCCGTATATAATTTTTGATTTATGACAGACATACTATCTGTCAAGAAACTGAACTGCTTCATGTCATACTGAATTTAATTCACAAGTAATCTTTTTGCTATCCTCCATACAGTGATTCCCTGCCTCGAAAAACTGACCCTCTGAGATCCTGTTGAGGAGGATGACTTAAATTGTGAGCACATGGGGAAATCTTGAAGCAGACCAAGAGGACACCTCTCATCAACAGGACTTGAACTGAGCTACTTCCGAACAAGTGAGAAGGGCCCTTTCTCCTATTCACATCCTTTCTTCCAAACGACATTCCAAGACTTTGGAGACAGAACCACCTAAAAGAAGGCATTTCCCTTCAGTAGCGAATGCCTCCGCTAAATCTCTCGATGATGACAGAAGCAATCTGTAGACGAGATTAGAGTAACTCTCCTATGGTAGTATGCCTTTTGATTCATGTAGCAGTGGCTGAACCTTCAGTCAGTTGGAGTTTTTTACATCATCTGCCGATTCACCCAGAGATATTCTAACATTGTGCAATGGGCAGATTGTAATCTCCTGCACCCAGGGAGTGGCAGAGAAGTGAGTGCAGTGAGTCACAGACCACAACAAAACCTTCCTTGCACGTTGCACTCACCTGGCAAACCCAGAGGATGTAAAGTTGACAGCTAGACAAGGAGTATCTTTGTTATTTGTCAACAAACTGCAGTGACCATTACAAGTCTTGGCAACTTGACATGGGGAAGCCTTGGGGGAAGAAATGAGGGAGCCAGTAAGTAAGATAATGAAAAACTCCATTCTCCTGATGACCAACTATCAGACAGATAAGTCAACAAGAATTTTTATCTGACCCTAAGGACCTATTTATCATGTTCAATACAACAGGAGGGTGTTCCTTTAAGTGGCAAGGGGACCCTCAAATAGATATGAAGATCAAGTGACTTTGAAATGAAGACTTAAATATCTGGCTCTATTAACTAACAGCTGTGTGACTTCAGGAAACTCAGGTGACATCTAAGAATCTGGTTCCACACGTCTATAAAATGGGAGTAATATCTGTTCTGCATGACCCACAGGATTGCTGTAAATATCAAACAAGATAGTGAAAGTAAAACAGATTGTAGCCACAAAGTTCAGTCAAATAATATTTTATAACCATTGCTTTTGGTAATAGACATTATCCAAAAGTCAAATTTGGAGAGACTAGACAGAAGCTGATTTGATTGCTTTATATCCACAGAAGTAAGTGCATTTATAAACTGATGTGTAGTCAGCAGAATGTTTGCTGGTTACTATCTACTCCAGTTACAACATGGAAAAATTATAGAAAAAAATGCCACCCTTGGCCTCCCATCAGGGGCTTAGCACCAGCTCATCTGCACAGCTTTGCTTCTTAAGATTTAATTAAGCCTTCTTTCCTGGTGGCTCAGACAGTAAACAATCTACCTGCAATGCAGAAGACCCGGTTTTGATCCCTAGGTTAGGAAGATCCCCTGAAGAAGAGAATGGCAACCCACTCCAGTATTCTTACCTGGAGAATCCCATAGACAGAGGAGCTTGATGGGCTACAGTCCATGGGGTCGCAAAGAGTCAGATAGGACTGAGCAACTAACACTATACACAGTCAACAGTTTCTGCACACCCCCTGCAGACCAAGCCCTTTGGTGGTAAACGGGCAAAACAAACACAGTGAAGATAGCCACGTTTCCTGCTCATGGTAGAATCGTGAAGAGAGACAAGTAAAACACTCAGAACATTACAGGTTATGGTAACTTGTACACAAGCTATGGGAAGTGGGATCATTTCTACTTATGCAATTATGAAAGCTTCAAAGAAAAGGTGATTCTTGAACCAAACCTTAAAAGAGAATCTGGCACTCACCAGGCAGATGGCAGCTGGGAGAAATTCCCAAGAGAGGAAACTGAGAGCAAATGCTTCAGTGTTCCAGGGTAACTGAAAATAACCTGATTATGGGAGGAAAGGGGACAGACAGTATTAGAGAAAGGTATAGGGACAGGTAAGAATCATCATAAAAGCCTGAGAATGAAAGCCGACATGTACCCTGTAGGCAGTGGGATTTAAGGAAGCAGTTTAAAGTTGGCTATGGCAAGATTGTATTTCCACTTCAGAAAAATCTCTTTTGTGTGCTTTGAATATGGCATAGGAAGAAAAAAGCCTAGAAGTAGGAAAGCCCATAAAAGAATGCTTTTCCTGCTTATTTTTATATAGCAGAATCCTTCTTTCAAGTCAAATCCTAAGTGGAAGCTTAATGAAAGGAAACAAACCAAAGCAGATCTGCTTTGGTAGAAACAGTAATTCAGGATCAGGAGTCATGCTATATGGCCCCCTTTCAGCCCCACAATAGCACCTGAGGCCCTTCTATAAAATCTTAAGGCTCTTTATATTGGAGAGTGGTGTGCGCACTGGGTCAAGAAGACAAGAATAGCCCAGGTGAGAGAAGAAAAAGAGCATAAATGTAGAAGGGCTCAAACCCACAGTTCCTGGTAATGGACTAGTTGCAGGGGGAAAGGAAGAGAAGAAACAAACTGCAGGGTCTGAATGAGGCAAGTGAGTGGCTGATTGGCAGCCAGGGAGGGTGAGCAAGCTGAAGAACAACCGTTCAGGTATGGCACTTTGGGTTAGAGGAGCCTGTGACACATTGGGGAAGACATCAGGAAGGCAGCTTAAGGAGGAAACTTGAGCTGGAGGGAAAAGATGTGGGAGTCAAGAGCAGGGCCAAGAGAAAAGATCACATCACCATGGAAAGTGGAGAGAGGGGGAAGAGACAGAAGGTGGCTGTGATCAGACCCTACAAAATCTCCTATAGTTGAAGGGTCGGAAGCTAAAAGACGGTTTCTCCCAACCCACCCTCCACCTCCATTTTGAAAAGCTAGGAAGAGAACCAACCCTTATTGATCACCTACCTACTAGGGACCAGATGCTGGAAGAGGTACCCTTTCATATGACTCATCTCACGTTAAGTCCCATGACAGTGCTGCAGAATGGTAACTTGTTCAAGTCACACAGGAAATAAATGATGAAACAGGCATTCCAACCCAGGTCTTTCTGAATCCCCAGATCAGCCTCACTGAAATCTAGAGCTGTACTGTCCAGTACAAAAGTCAGAAAGAAAACTGGAAGAAAGTGGCATCCAGAAACCAAGGTGGAAGAGAATGTCAAGATTGAATGTACAATGAGAAGCCCCAAATTTGGATGGGACTTCCCTAGTGGCTCAGACAATAAAGAATCTGCCTATAATGCAGGGGACCTGGGTTCGATCCCTGGGTCAGGAAGATCCCCTGGAGAAGAAAATGGCAACCCACTTCAGTATTCTTGCCTGGGAAATCCCATGGACAGAGTGGGTTACAGTCAACAGGGTCACAAAGAGTTGGACACGACTGAGCAACTAACATTTAACAAAGCAGGACAGCATTCCAACTCCTCCAGGCCCTGTCACACAAAGAGACAACCGATGCCAGTGTGGAAGGGACTGAAAGAGAAACACCCTGGTTCTTGGTAAGACACTCTTCCCACAGTCAGAACCAGAGAGCGGATATTCAATTCCTAGTGTGTCATGCCCTTGAAGAAGGGTCAAGTCCAATGTTGGGTAATTAGGCAGTAGTGCCCAGAAAGGAGGAGTGATTTAGAGACTCTAAGAACTGAAAGGGCCTCATAGTTCATCTAGTCTAATGACACCTGTGTTAAGTGGTCACTGCATTGACTTAACATTCCCTTCTCCAAGGGATTCTTCTCGATCCCGAATCAAACCCAGGTCTCCCACATTGCAGGCAGATTATTTACTGCCTGAGCCACCAGGGAAGCCAATAATGATAATGACATATAGTAAATCACAGTGTTTTATATGTGTTGCCTCATTTGATTCTCCTCATATTCATAGTATCCCTCCAAGTAATTAAGTGATATCTTATCTTCTATAAAATACTACCTCACAGGACAACTCATTCCATTTTCAAAGCATCTCTGTTAAAAAGTTCTTGTTGAGCTAGAATCTTCCTCTCTGTATTTTTCACAATAGTTCTGACTCTTACAGCCAGACAAAGCTGGTTTATTTAAAGACAAAACCATTTTCTCCCCCAGTCTCATCTCTCTCTTACTTCTTCCCTTCCCCTACCCTCATCTCTAATGGAAATACATCAATTGCCTCCTTCAATCATTCCTTCTAGGGCATGACTTTGAATCATTTCTTCATTCCTTGACAGCTCTTCTTCAAAAGGGTTACATACCTTAACATTCTAGGCCAGCACAGAGAAGACAGATGCTTCAGCTTTTTGAGTAACTGTGTAGTAACCACGTAGCACTGATCTGGAAACGCCTGTCAGGTCTCCATCTGCTCACTCAGCTCAGCACCTCCGCCCTTCAGCCCTTTCATCCATGCTAGCTTTGCCTGGAGTGAGAAGATTCATCTAGGTTTCCTACTAATGCTTCGGCCTTTCTCCCAAGTCACCCTCCACCTCCATATTGAAAATCTGGAATGAGAACTAACCCTTACTGATCACCTATTAGGAACCAGAAGAGGCAGAGAGGAACTCTTTCATGTGACTTTTCTCATGTTAAGTCTTAATGACTGTTCTGCAGAACAGTGACTTGTTCAAGTCACACAGGAAATAAATGATGAAACAGCCATTCAAACCCAGGTCTTTCTGAATCTAAAAGTCACCTTCATTGAAAGCGAGAGCTCTACTGTCCAGTCCAATAGCCATTTGTCACATCTGTCTATTGCATATGTGAAATGTGGTTGTCTGAACTGAGATGTTGATATAAGGCTTTTTACACACCAGATTTTGAAGATCTAGTTCAAAAAAAGAATACAAACATCTCATTGAAATTTTTATGTTGACTACATGCTAAGATAAAATATATTTTTAGAATTAGCTTCACCTGTTTCTTTTTACTTTTTTAGTGTCATTACTAGAAAATTTAAAATTATATATGTGCTCTGGTTTGTGGCTTGCAGCATATTTCTTTTGAGCATCACTGACCTAGAATACTAGAATGAACTCTTTGGAAACTATTAATACTATCCTAGTACAAGGCATGTAACTCAGGGAATAGCCATTTAATTAGTTTAGTATCAGATGGGATCAGAAGTTCTTTTAACCAGTGACGGAAGCAGAGCTTTCCCTTTATACATTTTTGTTGTTTTATATCTTGTTTCATTATTCAAACTTCCCAGAGGCTTTACATGAGCATAATTCTATAAACAAGTTAAATAAATCCATATCTCTTGTATCCAAAAGGATATGTATTTTTTCGTCTAATGTGTTTACAATATGTCATAATATTCCACAAAACTTACTATTATACAACTGGATAACACCATGTATGTTCAAGTTGGGAATCATTCTTAGAAGGAATTGTCTGAAGCTTTTAGAGGAAATAATCCTATATATGATATTTTTGTGTTTTGCTGTAATGAGTTTTATATTTTTATTGCTCTGCACATTTGGCAACAAGAAAGCAAAGAATTATTTTAAACAGAATTTCCAAATCAAAAACTGAGACATAGCAATTGAAATGAAAATTAGCTTAAGTGGTCACAGGTTTACTGTTATCTGACATTAATAAAAATGATAATAATATACAGAATATTACAATTTATTATCTGTAATCCAATTTAGTCCTCAAAAAAGCCTATGAAGTGGGACACAGTAGTCTAAATGGGTCTATTTATCAAGTGAAAATCTGAGGCCCCAAAAAGTTAATGAATGGAATCTAGAGCATCTGAGTCCAAGTCTGGTCACCTTTCCACTTTGTCCCACATTGGATCATGAAATACATTACAAGTCTGACAGTTATATTGTTTGGGGCTTAGAGAGAGTTTCTATGGGATAAAAGGTTTATTACCAGATTAATTTAGATGCCACAGAAAAGCATGTGTGTGATTTGGTAATGGGTACATGGTGATTACTCAATAAACATAGCTTTCCTTCCTTTTCTCATAACAAGAAAATTCTTTTGCTGGATCAAAATGATCACTTATCCCTAATTCTTGGTTTTGGGGTTAGAGACACCTGCCTGCCTTTGACTGAGATTTTGGATGCTTTGTGACCTCATCAATGCTATTATTACATTGTTGTAATCCTCTGGAAAAGAGAACTTTGACTTAAAACCTCAAACTCCAGGTGAAGGAAAAATAAAGAAGAAGAAACTACTTGCTGATGACTATCATAGATATTATTATCAAGGTTGCCATTTCCTTCTCCAGGGGATCTTCCTGACCCAAGGATCAAACCCGGTCTCTTGCATTGCAGGCAAACTCTACCGCTGAGCCACCAGGGAAGCCCATTATTATCCAAAGTAAACCAATTCATGTGATTTGACAAATCATCAGGTTCTCTATAAAATCCACAAGTCCCCAACACTTAAGAAAACCTGCAAGGGTGAAATGTAAAAATGCCAGTCATAGACATTTGCCTATAGCGTGGGGGTCAAACCAAGCTGCCAAACAAAATAAGGCTTTGATATGAAAGAAACACAGGATCATCCATTATGACATCAGTGTCAAATTATCACAACAAAGACTTACATTTATAATTACTTTAGAGTTTAAAAAAATGCTTTCACCTCCATAATCTCATTTAACTCCCAATTAACAGGTTCGAAAGTTGAATGTTACAAGTCTTGCAAAACTAGCCCAGAACACAATCAAGCTGCCTGTCTCCAATTAAGTCAGTAGGGAATTTTTCAATTGCAAAGCTTTAACATTAAAAATAAGTTTTTGACTTCTGTAACAGAAAAGTCAAGAAATGGTTCTGGATTCAAGGAAGCTTGATCAGGTCAATGATATGACCAAGAACCTGACTTCTCTCATCCTTTTCTCTACCTTCACCCTAAAACCAGCCTCCATCCTGGTAGCAAGAAGGCTGTCTATAGTTGCAAGAGCCTGATGATTCTTCATCCATATCCAGAAGGAAAGTTTTTGCCCCAATATTCCTGGCAAAATCTCAAGACTCACTCTGCTTGGAATAACTTAGGTTACAAGTCACCCTCCCTCAAAGCAATCATAGCGGCCAAGGGAAGGTATGCATTCCTTCTCCTGGAGCCTGGAGTGTTACAGGCAGTTTCTGTGGAAACACATGAAACCCTACAGAAAATCAGAAGCCCTTGAGAAGGAAGACGGGACAATGGATGCTAGAGAGGCAAATCAACAAATGTCCACTATACCAGTCTAAGCTTTTCTCATTTAATACACAGCGGTAAGGAAGATAAAAAGTAGGGTACGTAGATGGTAAACATAGATGTCCTGATATATTTTTGTAGCATTGGAGAGTCTATGTCTGTGTGGGGATCTTCCTATGATATGTGTTAAGCTGAGTAGGCTAAAAGTTAGTTAAAGGATTTATTTCCCAAAGCACTTAGTTATTCTAAGTTCCAGAGGCAAAAGAAGACCAGGAGACACATTAACACCAAAACCTGCCCGACAGTTGCGCGACAGGCAGTGCTTTCCCCTGTTCCCTATGCGTGATCAAAGCTAGGTAATGGCAGTATCTCGACCAGTAACTAAAAGGCTGACTCTTGCTTGGTTCTGGCACCGAATGTTTTACATTCATTTAATGCTTACAAATACTATGAACTATGGACTACCATCCCCATTTCACAGATGAGGAAACTGAGGATCAAAGCTGTTAAATGACTTACCCAAGTTCACTCAGGATAGGAAAGCAGCTCCATTTCAGAGTGTATGCTCTTAAACATTGTGCCTTTCTGTCTTGGGTTGCTGTGGCTCAGTCACTAAGTCATGTCCAACTCTTTGCGAGCCCGTGAACTGCAGCACGCCAGGCTTCTCTGTCCATCACTATCTCCCTGAGTTTGCTCAAGCTCATGTCCACTGAGTCAGTGATGACATCCAACCACCTCATCCTCTGTCACCCCTTCCCCCTCTTTCCCTCAATTTTTCCCAGCATCAGGGTCTTTTCTAGTGAGTCAGTTCTTTGCATCAAATGGCCAAAGTATTTACGCTTTAGCTTCAGCACCAGTCCTTGTAATCAATACTCAGGATTGAGTTCCTTTAGGATTGACTGGTTTGATCTCCTTGCTGTTTCCAAGGGACTCTCAAGAGTCTTCTCCAGCACCACAGTGGTCTTGGGTGGTCAATGGCAAATTCTGCTACTGTGTGGCTCTCTTGGAGACTGGTGCCATCAGCTTGTTATAAATCAAAACCCTTCTTTTATCATAATGTGCACCTTATAGAAAAGAACAAAGTCCTGGAGCCCCTAGAATCCACCTTCAGACGCTTCCACCATTTTCATGCTTTCAAGAAAGTAGCAGGATTCTGAGACCCACATATTTGTGTTCAAATCCTGACTTTGCTACTTACCAGCTGTTTGACTTTTAACAAGTCAATTAATGAGCCTTGTGAGCCTAATCTTCTTTATCTGTAACATGTAGATATTACCTGCCCTCAAGATTATCTGAAACATAAATAGGGGCATAGGCTAGCACATAGAAAATGATCAGTAATTATTAGCAGTTTTTTCCTCCTCTCCTATTATGTCTTTCATCTTTCCACTTCCTTTGAATATGGTTGTACCTATTTAATGATAGGAAGCTCAGAACATGTTTGCAGGGTCTTCTTTCCTAATATGTATTCCTTCTCAGAACTCTGAGTGACTCTACACATCAAATAGGGCAATTTTATTTAAAAACTGTAACTCTTGCTGAAGTTTTAAGAATTTTTTTCCTATTGCTGGAGTGGTGAACCATAAAATAATGTAACTTTTTTTTCATTGAACCCCTTGGGCTTGTTTTTTAAATGGATTTATATGCTCTTTTGCAGAAAGGTAATAGTACAGCTCATTTAAAAGGGGATCCTTTTGAACAAGAAGAAAGGTTGGTGGCTTATTCAGGACTTAATGAGTTAGCTTTAGTATGTAAGCTAATTAGTAAACCCAAATTTCCAGGGCAAGGAGCTAAGAGAGGTAGCCAGGTACTTAAAAAATGCCTCTGGAAAAAGCACATCATTGGGAAATCATGCTGTTGATAGATGTTAATCACTTTCTCTTCTAGCCTCTGCCAAATTTTGGAGCACAGAAAATAATTTCATTTTGTTACATTTTGTTTTGCTATGTTTGTCCTGAGCTAGGAGATGAGAGGAAACTGGGCAACTGACTACTTAGTCAGATCCACGAGCTTTAGTGACTAGGGATGCCCATGCATGCTTTCTCAAAGGGGAAAACACTGCAGGCAGAATAAAACCTGGTGGATATGGTCACCTCTAAAGTTAACCCCAGAGTCCTCTTGGCAGCAGCTTCACCAAATTGCAGGCAAGACACCTGGAAGGAAATTAACAGGCTTCCCAAAAAAAGGATGAGCATCACAGCAGGGCCACAGGAAGTAGATCAGAGGAGCTGAGTTTATACATCTGTGTTCTAGACGCCAAGTGGTATGTGTGAATGGAGCTGGGTCCGTGCGGTGGACTTTGATGTGCTGCCAGCATGAAAATGAACAGAATCAGAGAGTAGTTTAGAAACTATTACCAGGAGAACTTTCTCCTGGAGAATTTATTAAGTGGGAAATGTGCAATTAGAAATCTTATTATGAGAGAATAGGCCAGTAAAAGTCTGCCTTGTTTAGAACACGGAATTCTAATTCAGTTACTAAGTTGAAACATATGATATTGCCATTTCATAGGTTAAAAATGGTTCAAAATCAGAAATTTTCCATGGCTCAATCTAATATCATTTAGGCATTTTATAAAGGCGAAGATGATGGACACTGATACTTTTTGACCACTATTATATGTCAGGAATGCAACTAAGTAAAATATATATATATATATATATATAATATATTAAATATATTTATAAAATATTATTTAATGGTATCACAACTCTAAGATCAGTATCAGTATCTTCATTTTCAGAAGAGAAAGCTAAGGAGCAGAGGAGGTGAAATATAATAACTTGCTTGGGGTCATGCAGAGTTGGGTTGCAGACAAACTCTGGGGCCATGCTACCAAAAACCAATGGTGAATTCTCAGTAGTGCTGGACAGTGCACATCCCTCCATCCTCCTTGAACCAGCTTCTTAATTTGTTCTTTCTTGGCTACCTGCTATCTCACTGGCCACACACTCACTGGGATCCCTTCATCTTCCCAGCCTACAAGCATGCAGTGGGTCCAGAGTTTCGGTCTCAGATCCACTCTTTATTTACACACTAACTTCCCAGATTATTGTATCCAGTCCTCTATTTTTTAAATACCAGCTATTTATTGATGACCCAAATTCACATCTCCAGAGGCCCAACATCTCCTCTGAACTCCAGACTAGTACATCTAACCAACTATTTGCCTTCTTCACACAGAAATCCAACAAACAAATTGAACCTAATACACCAGATACTTAACTCTAGATCTTCACACCCATTACCCACAAACACTAATTCTTTATCTGTTTTCCTGATCTTAGAAAATGGCAATTCTGTAATTCCTTCCACATAGGCCAAAACAACCAGAGAGGAGGTTATTTCTGACTTCTCTATTTCTCTAATAGCTCACATCTAATGCATCAGCAGATCCCGAAGTTACTGAAGGTAGAATGCTGAATTGAAACACATCTCATGATCTTTGTATACAATAATCCAAGCCACCATCATCTCTCATTGGACTTTTACAAAAGCCTCCTAACTCATCTCCCCATTTCCACCTTGATCACTCTCCAGTCTGACAGCAGTGCAGCCAAAGTGATCCCTGTAAAACATAAATTAAATCATGCCATTCTTTGCTCCAAACCCTACACTGGCCTTCTATCACACTCAAAAAACATCCCCCAAAGTCTCCCCCAGGGCTTACACTTCATTGATATGACCCCAACTACTTTTCTACTCTTGTGTTGTAGATCAAAGCTAGCCACTTCCCACTGAGAGGTGAAATCTACTTTCCCTCCCCTTGAATCTGAAACATTGAAGGCAGGAGGAGAAGGGGATGACAGAGGATGAGAAGGCTAGATGACATCACCAACTCAATGGACATGAGTTTGGCTAAACTCCAGGAGTTGGTGATGGACAGGGAGGCCTGGCATGCTGCGGTTCATGGGGTCGCAAAGAGTCAGACACGACTGAGCGACTGAAGTGAACTGAACTGAATCTGAATGTGGTACAACCACAAATACGATGGAAGTGACCCTTCGCTACTTCCAGGTCCAAGACTTTAAGAGGACTAGTAGCTTTTACTGGCAGCATCATATCTGAGAGTCCTGAGCCACCACATGAGAAGTCCAATGCCCTCAGATCACCACATTACATGGCAACAACAGCCATCGGCAGGCATTCCAGTCAATAACCACAACTGAGATCCCGGGTGTCAATGGCAGCCGTGTAAGTAAGCCAGCTTGTCTTTCCAGCCCAGTCAAGTCTTCTGATGTCTGCATGCCTAAATGCTACTTGAATATAACCACATGAGAGACCCTAAGGAAAAACTACCCACCAAGCCCAGAATCTTAGATGATGACAATTGTTTTAATCCACTGTTAGTTTGCTATGCTTAGTCGCTCAGTCGTGTCTGAAGCTTTTGGACCCCATGGACTGCAAGCTGCCAGGCACCTCTGTCCATGGGGATTCTCCAGGCAAGAATACTCGAGTGGATTGCCATGCCCTCCTCCAGGGAATCTTCCTAACCCAGGGATCGAACTCAAATCTCCCACACTGCAGGCGGATTCTTTTATCATCTGAGCCACCAGGAAAACTAACTATAGTTAAGTAATTAACTGGAATACCACTTCCTATTCTCTCCCTTGTTCCCTCCATTCCAGCCACACTGACCTACTTGCTATTCCGCTAACATACCAGACATGTTACCTCCAGTCTTTATACTTGCTTTCCCTGTATATGGCATGCTCTTCTTTCAAATATTCACATGGATTCACTCAGAGCTCTGCTCAAACAAGAGAGCTTCTCTGATGAATTAATCTAAAATACCACCCTATCACTCTGTCTCTTATCAAGCTTTATTTTTCTTCCAAGTATTTCACATTAACATATTTTAGACTTATTACTTGCTTTCTACTAATAAAATGAAAAATTTGCAATTACAATAATACTGACAGCTTTCATTTGTAGCTCCTTCTCTACTGCCTGGAGAATAGACATGTAGACTTTGGCTGAACGAATGAATTTAATTCTATAGCGCAAAGCACTCTCTCCTGCTTTATACTAGTATGCAGAGGAAAAGACAGGGGAAAGGAAGAAAATGCAGGTGGTGCAGATACACAAAAAGGCAATTATACAAAGAAGGGCTATTTCTTCTTTGAAAATCCTGACCTAAATTTCTCTTTTTTTTTGTTTGAGCCTTACTACTGGGGCTATTATCAATTTGTTTGTTGTCTCCATTGATCTGAGGTGAAAATCCCACTTTTGTATAAATGTGAGCTGCTATGTGCATGTAACACACAGACCAAATTCAAGTGCATATTTACTTCACATTCATAAAGAAATGAATGTGAAGTGTTGGTGGGGCAAGTGTTGGTGGGACAGCTTATGGCAGAGAGAGAAACTAAGAAGTTCAGCCTCAGGGTCTGTCACTAGTGAGACCTCCACAAATCATGATGTTTTAATACTTTCAAGAAAGTAGCAGGGTTCTGGGATCCCACAAAGCTCTGTTCAAAAACTGATTTTACCACTAAATGGCTGTTTGACCTTTGACAAACAATTAACTGTTGTGAGCCTCACCTTCTTTACCTGCAAAATATATCCAAAATGGCCTAAAAGATAAATGTACAGGCATTATAAGTACACTGACCAGAGTTCCAGTTCTGATCCATCCTCTTTCTTAACCTCTCAGTCCCTCAGTTTTCTCTTTAGTGAAATAATAATAATCCTTTTTAAAATGCTGGTGTGAAAATTATATGAGACCAGGAAAGTGACATAACAATAGCTAACATTTAGTTAGCATGATACTACATCCTGGATCTCACAAAGTCCTCTGTTCTAACCAATACTGACTATATCAGGTAGGTACTAACCCCATCCTTTGCCCCAAATCACAGAGTCAACTAGCACAAATGGAGTGAGATTTAAACCCAGGCCAGTCCAGAGCCCAAGCTCTTAAGCATTCTATTCTGTAACTTCTCCTGGAATCTTAGACCAATATCTGATACATAATTACACTCTAAAAACATAACCATCTCAACTACTTCTAATACTATATATCATCACGATCATAATGATCATCATTTTCAACCCCATGATAGTGTCCACAGACACTTTTCTTACCCACAGAAGAAAATTTCAGACTCTTGCATCTCGTGAGCCTGAAGCTAAAAGTTTGCCCCTACTTGCTCAGTTATAAACCCAGGCACTGAACAAATCTCCTCAGTGACCCTGACTATAAGAAAACGGGTCAGGCAGAGGGGGGAAAAGCATACTTGTGGCAGTGACAAGCTGGCACTGGGTCACATTAGCTTCATACAACCAACGGTGCATGTCTTTTTTCAACTCTGTAATTACCTTAGTAACTGGAACCTGGCCATGATGGGAATGTTTACACCACAGAAATCAGCAAAGCCAACAATTCAAAGCTCTGTTTCTCCCCAAAGAGAGCTGGTTGTTAAACACTTGCCAACACATCATTGTTTGAAGTCAGATAGACATGAGTTTGAACCCTCATGCAATCAAGTGGGATCTCAAGCAAACTAATTAACTTCTTTGAGTCTTATTTTCCTCACATCTGTAACAGCAATAATAGACACCTAATGGATTGTTATAAAAATTAAATGATGTACCATGTGTAAAGCTCTTTAGAATGTGACATGTAGTAGTCACTCTCTAAGCAAGTGTGACTACTTTGACACAATTTTGTTAGTTTTATTATTTGTGTGACAGCAATTCTATTAGTTTTGTTATTTGCATTACAATAAATAAAAGTGGATGGCAAAGAACATGGTATCAATAAGAATATACAAGTACCAACTCAACAATTCACCAGGGTTGGTTTCACCCTTCTAGAAACTGTCCTAGTCATATCCCAGCTCAAAAGATTGGAACTTAAGTGCTTCCTACTCTCTGCTCAAGTAAGGCATTCTCATTTGGATTCAATACTTATGTTACAAGCCCCTGCCCGCACCATTCAGTCAGGGTCAGGGTGAACCTTACCTAATTAACAGTGGCATAATCAAAACAAATATTGTTTCATTTCCCCATGACATGATTAATTCTCATATGCATTCAAGGTTGGGCCTGCTCTGGATGAGTAACCGGAGAGCAAATCGCAAAATCACCAGCCATTTGAGCTGGAAAATATTGTGCGCTGCTTGTACTCGCTGTGCCGATGGGGAGACTGAGTACTTAGGTGACCTGCCTGCTAAAATAGATGGCTCTAGATTATGAACTGTAAATTCTAAGAGATAAATGATGCAAAGAAGAGAGCCAAATATTTAGTGACCTCTCTCTTCACTGTCCCCAAGACCTCGTCCACCAGCTGTCCCATTGCCATTGCCAGGTTTCAGTATGTCAAGTTATATACCAGAGAAATTTAATGATTTAGCAGTGTATACACGTCCATCCCAATCTCCCTAGCTATCTCTTCCTCTCAACCTTTCCCCGCCCCACCCCTGAAACCATAAATCTGTTCTCAAAGTCTGTGAGTCTCTTTCTGTTTTGTAAGTAAGCTTATTTGTACTATTTCTTTTTCGATTTTACACATAATCGATGCTATATGATAGTTCTCCTTCTCTGTCTGACTTCACTCAGTATGACTATCTCTAGGCTCATCCATGATGCTGTTATATTTAATATGGATAATCAACCAGGACCTTCTGTATAGCACATGGAACTTTGCTCAATGTTATGTGGCACCCTGGATGGGAGGGGAGTTTGGAGGAGAGTGGATACATGTATATGTTTGGCTGAGTCCCTTCACCGTTCACCTGAAACTATCATATTGTTAATCGGCTATACCTCAATACAAAACAAAAAGTTTTTTTAAAAAGAAATTGAACAATTTAACGATGCTCTTTATTCTCCAGTGGAGCTACTGCATTTTATTAAATGCAACAGTTCCAGATCTAGAATGACCAAGTGTACTACTCAGCTCAGTCTTTGAAAACTTTAATGGCTATACAAATTAAGGGACACCTGACTACTCTGAACACTCATACCTCTCAAGATGTCCCAACTGCATCCTGTAGCTCCCGTTAGAGAACCATAATATGCATTAGCAAATCAGAGGCTCTGAGAAGTCTCACAGTACAGACATCTTTTAAAACTTTTTATTAATCATATGCTTATTTTTAATTAGATCAATGTTTCCCAAGTTTTTTTTTTTTTTTTTTTTTTGAAACTACAGAACTCCCTTTGTGCTGTGTATCTATTAATCTCAGCCAGAGTAGTCAGTATAAGACCAATCTGATAAAAGCTGATCTAGTCCAACCCCACAAGTTAAGAGAAGAAACTGAATTTCTGGGTTGATCCAGTTCTTTTGCCTCCCATTCCTTGCCACAGCCACTCCTTAGGGACTTCTCAATATGCAAATAGCCTGCATGATTTTCGCAGCGACCTACACTAGCCCCACTCTAATCCAATGTGCTAATGAGCAGCTGAAGAGCAAATACAAAGAAGTGATTCGGTTAGGAGGCAAACCAGAGGGGAACTTAGGAAGGAAGACAAAGATGAAAAAACAAAAAGTGCCTAGCACACAATAGGTACTCAACAAATAATAGCTGACTAATCTATACTGAGTTCATAAAGGAAGCAGATTCATACACGTACTCAGCAAGTATATACTTAATGCCAGCTACATGCTAGCACATGTTTGGGTCCTGGGGATACAGCAGTGAATAAACAAAATCCCTACCTTCATGAAACATCCAATTTAATCATATGACAAGATCCCAGCATGTTAGAGTCAGAAGTCAGCCTATCTCCTGCAGCCCAACCTTCTAACTGTTAAGAGAAATTCAGATCCAAAGAGAAGAAATTCCCCCAAGGTCACCCAAGAAGTTAGCAGCAAAGCTGGAATTTAAACTCTGGTTTCCTGACCATAAATTCAGGGCTTACCCACCATACCAGCCTGCCTAAATTAAGAATGTTTGATATCATAATCTTTAAGGGAAGTCATGATGCCATAAATTGTCATTAAATGACAGAGACATAAATATTATAGTCTCGACCCCAGTTCAGCATCTAAACATACTCACAAATCTCAGGTCTTGGCCAATGTTTTTGGCTTACTAGAATAAGTAATTATATTACTTTAAGAAACCAAATTCAATTAACCAAAGCTCAGGGATTATGAAGACTAGAGAAGACAGAAAGGGGACTATCACTTTGTGTTCTTTCCAAATAGGTGATCAGGAAATGAGAAGTGGAAAGGGCATGGGTTTTGGAATCAAATTGAGTTTTGAATCCCAGCTTTGCCTTCCATTAGTTGTACAACCACAGGAAACTCACACTCAATGAGGAAACTCACACTCAATTTCCCCACTTGCAAAATGAATTCTCACAGAGCTTTATGGGGATTCTATGATATATGTATGTGGTATATTAAGGGCTAAAAAAGCAGCCATTCCTTATGCCTCCCCATATCTTTTCTTTTAAAGGTAAATTCTTTTTCTTGAAGACTTGCTAATGAACTAGAAAATGTTCAAACAGTTTGGTGAAACATAGTAATGTAAACATCTGATAAAGTCTGAGGAAAATGCCCTTAAACTCATGGTGTGCACAACAGGTCTGGAATTTGGATTCTTTTCATTTGGTGGAGTTTTCATATTTTCAGCCTTTGGTCAGACTTAAATTCCAGTTGGGACTACCTCACCTAATATTTTGGCACTTTCCCTAGTCACAGTTGGAAGCCAGAAGTAAAGATATATGTGAAATGAAAAAATAATGAAAACCAAAAGTCAATATCTTTCTGCTTTTTCTTTTTCCCTTAGTGGGATAAAAAAATTTTAAAGCAGACCTATCTGACTTTCAATCAAAGCCTGGGATCAAGTTTTCATTCTACAAACCTTTTCCCATGCTCTAATTTGACAGGGTTTTGCCTACCCTACACCAGTCACATTTTTTAAGCCCAAGAGATCCTTTTGCAGGTAATGTCTTATCAAGACCAAATACCCTTATGATCTCTGGTTATGTCTTTGGAAACATATGCACACAGGTCTTGCACAGGTCTTGAAAAATAATAAAAACTTTTGTTTGTTGTCAATGTCATGTGTTTCAATATTGGTACCAACACAATCATACCAGAGACACAGTCCTCTGAATCCATACTATAATTAGCATCAAGATTTTGCAATATCCCTCAGACAACCTGTATTTCTACACCTTAGCTCCCTTTCAATTTAGCAGAGCAGTCACTACCCATTTTCCCTGCCATGCCTGAAAGAAATCATACTTTATCATTAGCAGAAGCAAAGACAAGACAGAGAGGTTAATGAGGGACTGGACATACACAAGAATTCCAGCACTTGTGTGTTCCAGAAAGTGAACTGATAAAACACTTGTTCAGTCACTCAGTCGTGTCTGACTCTGCGACCCCATGGACTGCAGCACGCCAGGCTTCCTGTCCTTTACCATCTCCCGGAGCTTGCTCAAACTCATGTCCGTTGAGTCAGTGATGCCATCCAACCATCTCATCCTCTATCATCCCCTTTTCCTCCTGCCTTCAGTCTTTCCCAGTATCAGGGTCTTCTCCAACAATTAAGCTCTTCACATTAGGTCGCCAAAGGTGAAGCTTAGCTTCAGCATCAGTTCTTCCAATGAATATTCAGGGTTGATTTCCTATAGGATGGACTGGTTGGATCTCCTTGCTGTCCAAGGGACTCTCTAAGAGTCTTCTCCAACACCATAGCTTGAAAGCATCAACTCTTCAGCACTCAGCCTTCTCTGTGGTCCAACTCTCACATCCATACACAACTACTGGAAAAATTATAGCTTTGACCATATGGACCTTTGTTAGCAAAGTAATGGCTCTGCTTTTTTTAAGATGCTGTCTAGGTTGGTCATAGCTTCTCTTCCAAGGAACAAGCGTCTTTTAATTTCATGGTTGCAATCACCATCCACAGTGATTTTAGAGCCCAAGAAAATAAAGTCTGTCACTGCTTCCATTGTTTCCCCATTTATCTGCCATGAAGTGATAGGAACAGATGCCATGATCTTCATTTATTGAATGCTGAGATTTAAGCCAGCTTTTAAAAAAAATAAATTTATTTAAGTGAAGGCTAATTACAATATTGTGGTGGGTTTTGCCATATGTCGACATGAATCAGCCACAGGTGTACATTTGTTCCCCCATCCTGCACCCCCCTCCCTCCCCCCTCCCCATCCCATCCCCAAACCCATCTGGGTTGTCCCAGAGCATTGGCTTCGAGTGCTCTGCTTCAGGCTTTGAACTTGCACTGGTCATCTATTTTACATATGGTAATATACAATGTTAATGCTATTCTCTCAAATCATCTCACCCTCGCCTTCTCCCACAGAGTCCAAAAGTCTGTCCCTTACATCTGTGTCTCTTTTGCTATCTTGCATATAGGGTCATCACTAAAATCTTTTTAAATTCCATATGTATGCATTAATATACTGTATTGGTGTTTCTCTTTCTGACTCTGTATAACAGGCTCCAGTTTCATCCATCTCATTAGAACTGACTCAAATGTTTTCTTTTTGTAGCTGAGTAATATTTCATTGTGTATATGTACCAGAACTTCCTTATCCATTTGTCTGCTGATGGACATCTAGGTTATTTCCATGTCCTAGCTACTGTAAACGTGCTGCAATGAACACTAGAGTACATGTATCTCTTTCAGTTCTGGTTTCCCTGGTGTGTACGCCCAGCAGTGGGATTTCTGGGTCATATGTTAAGCCAGCTTTTTCATTCACCTTTCACCTTCATCAAGAGGCTCTTTAGTTCCTCTTTGCTTTCTACCATAAGGGTGGTGTCATTTGCATATCTGAAGTTATTGATATTTCTCCCAGCAACCTTGATTCCAGCTTGTGCTTCATCCAACCTGACTTTTGCATGATGTACTCTGCATGTAAGTTAAATAAGCAGGGTGACAATATACAGCCTTGACATACTCCTTTTCCAATTTGGAGCCAGTCCATTGTTCCATCTCTGGTTCTTACTGTTGCTTCTTGACCTGCATACAAGTTTCTCAGGAGACAAGTAAGGTGGTCTGGTATTCCCATCTCTTTGAGAATTTTCCACAGTTTGCTGTGATCCACACGCTCAAAGGATTTAGTGTAGTCAGTGAAGCAGAAGTAGATGTTTTTCTGGAATTCTCTTGCTTTTCCATAATCCAATGGATGATGGCAATTTGATCTCTGGTTCCTCTGCCTTTTCTAAATCCAACTTGAACATCTGGAAGTTCTCCATTCACGTACTGTTGCAAGTCTAGCTTGGAGGATTTTGAGAATTACCTTGATAAAATCCTTACAGGGACGCTTACGCCATGTGGAGGTTATCAAGGGTTGACATTAACAAGGGAACAGTAATAAACATAAATTCAGGAAAAGTAAAAGAATATTAACACCACCAGGTTGAGGGTTGAAGAGAGTAGGAAGTGTCCACTTTGGTCTGCGCTTTAACTCCCACGTACATTTTCATGGGCCTCCTCCCAACTCACTGAACTGCCTGAGGAAAATGAGCAAGCATTGGCCTAGATGGGATCTTGCGACCCTCCCAGGCCTGACACTCTATGAATAGACAAAAACAACACAATGTCCATACCAGGACTCTGAGAGTTGGGCTTCCCTGACAGGCCAGATGATGTAAAACCATCGTCCATGTGGAGACGATCAACGACAGTGGGCAGACCTAGAAGTATACCTCTCTCGTTGGCACAATAGCAAGAAAAGGGGTCAGGCAGCACTAGAGTCATTCAAAGTATTGCCACTGTGAAATGTTTCATTCCTTATGGAATGTGGTTTTTCCTCCTCGTTTGAAACAGTCATCAGGATGCCTACACAGAGGATTTTTTTTTTGAAAGATTTTTCTAAGCCCAGTCATGAGCATATTTAAAATCCCAGGGACTAACTCTGAAAAAAACAAAAAAAGATATTTTTAATTAGAAACCCAATGAAGAGGGCAGGTATAGCAGCTTTGTAAGAAAGACTACCATTGAGTACCTAGTATGTGCCAGACATTAACACTCAAAGATAAAAAACATGAGGGATCAACACAACCCCCCACACCCCCACAGATAAGTATACAGCCCCTAAAATAAAGGTCAGAGACCATAAAGAATGAGATGGAGGCCATCTATCCCTCCCTGGGGAGGTCAAAAGTGGTATTATAGTGAGTGACATCGGATTGGCCCTAAAAATGTGATTTTATGGACTTCTGGCTACAACAAAAGTGTTACAAGTGGAAAAATGAAGGACGCTGTAATTGCAAAGGATAAGATTTTTGAAAACTGCATTGAATCTCAGTTCTCTCATCCCTAAGTTAGGAATAAGAATACTCCCTGCCTTGCAGGAACAGAACTTTTCAATTTAATGAACATTTAGGAAGCAACTGAATCACAGAGCAAGCTATTTGATGTGTGACACCATGATAAAAGATTCAAGGAGGAAGGAAGAAAATGACATTGGGGCCCCACCTCTATGAGAACAATGATCAACTCTGAAATTATAGAGAGTTAATTAAGGTCATATAATTAAGCAGCTGATGTTTTTCTTCAGGGGACCATAAAATGCTCCCTGTGCAAAACTTTCTTAATATGATCCCCAAGGCATCTTTGGAGGTAGAAGAAAAATAGACAAGATATTGTAGTTCTTCATAAGTAGGTTGAGCCTGAAAGTGAAAGTCACTCAGTCATGTCAGACTCTTTGCTACCCCATGGACTATACAGTCCATGGAATTCTCCAGACCAGACACTAGAGTGGGTAGTTGTTCCCTTCTCCAGGAGATGTTCCCAAACCAAGGATCAAACCCAGGTTTCCCACATCACAGGTGGATTCTTTACCATCTGAGCCACCAGGCAAGCCCAAGAATACTGGAGTGGGTAGCCTATCCCTTCTCCAGTGGATCTTCCCAACCCAGGAATCGAACTGGGGTCTCCTGCATTGCAGGTGGATTCTTTACCAGCTGAGCTACTAGGGAATCCCCAGGTTGAGCCTAGCCCAGCTTATAGGTTAGACAGATGCTTCCTCTCCACCTAGCCATCTCCAGCTAGTTTCAGTTTTAGGCATCATGATGAAGCTGGAACCCCTGCAGGGACTCACCAGTCTCCAAGATCATCAAACTCAATGGCATTTACAAATTCATCGACCCTCAATGGAACTACATTTACTGATTTCCCACCGCATATCAGGCCCAGAGCTGACGTCAGAGAGAGCGTGGGATGCAGAACTTTGTTTCTTTGCTCACCAACTTTAGGGAAGTCAGACATGCAATCAAGGAAATTTCCATATGGGATGTTCTAGAACACTGCCATCTGGCACAGTCAGAGAACAGTGCTACAGAGGAGGTGCCACTGGGCTGGCTACCAAGCCGAGGAAGGGATAAGGAATATCTTGAGTAAAGGCTCAGAGGGGTAAAGGAGCATGGGAACCTGCTCAGTGTCATGCTTGAGAAAAGAGTGAGTTGTCTGGAGGCAGAGAATGTGGCTAGAGATGTGGGCGAGAGCCAGGTCATAAAGGCAGCCCTGTGTGCCAAGGCAAGGAGCCTGGCCGTCATCCAATAGCCATGGGGAACCACTGAGAGCTTTCAGACGCAGGAGTGACGTGGTCTTTAAGAGCACTCCCTCTGGGGTGCTATGAAGCCAGACTATCAGGGGAAAGACCAAAGGCAAGGAGGCAAGTTAGGAAGAGTTTTATTGCTATTTTTGCGTGGCACATCTGTTCTGAAAGGAACAATAGAGAGTAAGTCATGTGGCCTAATAACTTTTCACGTAGGCTTCCATGGGGGCTGTTACAGCACCTAGTCTATAGCACATCAGGGAATCAGGACACAGTGCCAAGGGAGAGGCAGGCAGCACAGAACGGTGGCCTCAGCGGGAGAAGGATTCAACGAAACTCAGCCCGGCAACTTTCAATTGTATGACACTGGGCAACTCAGTCAACCTCCTGGACCCGTAGTTTCCTCATGTGTAAGATGGCAATGGTAAGGCCCACCTGGCCAGCTTGCTGTGAATGAGATGCACACAAGGCCCCTGGCAGAACTTCAGGCACAGAACAGGTCCCCGTTATTACAGTGGAAAACCTTTCGCCAAGAATGTTCTCAGAAAAGATTCATCCACGACAAGATGCTTCCTCTGCTAAGCACCAGTAACCAAAGCAAACAGAGCAATGGGGACAAACCCAGAGTTATTACCTACACGAGAGGTTCAGGTGCCCCTCTGATGGAAAGCAAAAGCCAGTCCGAGTCTAACAAGCCCATACACACTGATCAGAGCTGCCTGTTCTCAAAAGCCTTGGGCACATTCCCACGTAACCTGGTTTGACAAGCTGTGCTGGCCCAGTGCCCAGCTTCCAATCAGAATCTACAAGGCCTAGAGATTATTTGACAATTTCTCTCTCTCTACAAGGGCAGTTATGGTGCAGAATGGAGGTAGCAATACACATTTTAAGCAGATACACATCACCCTTTCATTTCCTATCTCCTCTAAAGGCTCAATTACTTCTTCTAGATAACAACAGTACAACCCTTGTGGCACAAAACTCAATATAAATCTACAGTGAGCACAGCTAATTCACTGTTTGGAAACAGTTTGAGTTCTAGAACCAAGAATTATGGTTGCAGATATTCTGATATTCTCAGCTCAGACTGTGCTGAGATTCTGGCTCTAAATCACTTGCTTGGAAAGTGAAAGCACTCATGGATGAAGACAGTGCTCATTGCTAACTAATATCCCTCCTCCTATCTTCTGACTCTTATTCTCTCATTTGCAAACATTCTGGAAACTTCCTGTAACCCCCATTCAGACACCAACGGTCCCCTTCCCTCTACCACTGTATGTTGCTCAGAGTATCCCACACCTACTGCTGCTGCTTATCTGCTAGTCACCATTTAGCCTTTGGAAATCCCCTTCTGCCTTCCCTAAGAGACTGAAATATACTGGGCAAGTCACTAGGGATCTTTCTAAACACAACGGGGGCTCCACTTGGCTCCACTTCAGTAAGGACCACTTTGACCATTTACCACTTCCGGAAAGCCACCCCTCTCTTGACTTCCTGACACTCCTCCCACTCTCCTGGCCAACCCCAGTTCACACTGGCAGATATTTCTTCTTCTGTCCATTCCTGAGCTTGGGCTTTCTGGAGTTTTGTCCCCAGAGTCCCTTCCTCTGGCGGGGCGGGCGGGGGGGGGGGGGGTCGGGGTACAAAATCCTCTTTCTATAATCCTCTTCCTAGGAGATGCCATAGCTATCTACTCTTTCCATAATCCTCTTCCTAGGAGATGCCATAGCTGTCTACTCTGGCTCCAGATGCCTCCCATACCCCTGAGAATACAGAATCTTCTTCAGCTCTAGCTCAGTTCTCTCTTTCATGTGTCTCAACAGCAAAGCCAGGCCCCTAGCGGAATCCCACACCTTCTTGCCTTACACTGGCATCAAACAGCTGTCCAAATCCAACTTTGGACTTTTGTTTCAAAGCCTGCTCATCTGCTGATGCTTGCTGCCTTGGTTGGTGACACCACCATCCTCCCTGTCCAAGGTAAAATGCTAAGGCATTCTTGGCTTCTCCTCCTATTCTACTCCACATTTGTTGAGTTGGATCTGTCCCTTCCCTCCTTCCTTAATGACCCAGTTCCTGGCCAAACTCTTGTCTGGGCTTTTGTCATCCCTTTATAACCAGTCTTTCTGCTCGCTTCTCTCACCTTTGCAGAGTCTCTTCTCACTGCTGTCTTTATAAAGCACAGAAAATATTACCTTCCGAGCAAAACCCCTCACTGTACCCTCCTCCCCAGACCATCTCCTTAGCATGACATCCAACACTCCTCTACAGTGTAATAAGAACATACATTCGGGGTCTCTCATACTAGATCATAAATTCTTTAGTGCCTCTAATTGTTCCTCAATAGCTGCATGCCAATCAACTTGACCCATAGTAGGTGCTCAATTCACACTTGAAGAAATGAATGAATCTTCAGGCTGTCAGCACTCCCAGCTTATCCAGTCCTGCTCTCTGAAATCAAAATGCCCTTCTTGGATTATCTCAGGATGAACAGCTCCTTCAGAGCAATTGCATAAAATCACCAAAGTATCACCCAAATTTTAAGAGTGATGAATGTGAATGCCCTACCTTAACTTTCCAAGCACTGAACAACTTCTAACTGGTTATTTATCCACTTCAAGCAAAAAGTTTCCTCAATATGAATTGTGGCAAATGTAGCCAATATTTTATAATAACTACAAACAGAAAGTAATCTTTAAGAATTGTATAAAATTTTCACAAATCAATAAAAATATGAATTATGGATGACAAAAACAATTTCTTAAAGTTTTTTTTTTACTTGGATTTAACTTGTTTGATCAGTGAGAGTCCAATGAGAAAAACAAGAAATCATTCATGAAATTCCATAAATAATTGATTATTTAATAACCCAGGTGATAGAAAAATGGAGACATTTAAGCAAACGATGGAATGGTGACCCAGGAAGCACAAAGTTGCTAACACTTCCAGGCTGGAAGAAAAAGGGGACCAAGAGTTGGTCTACTCAGTGGAAGCTGGAACCTTGGTGGAGGTGGATTTACCATGAAGCTAATAAGGCTTATATTTGAGGGATCTTTGCCCCCCTGGGCCTCTTCTAAAGCCCCAGATCTAATTTTGTACTCTTTTTCCTTTAAAGGGTCCCTCAAATTGTATAAGCTTTTTACTCTTCACAAAAGCCATGGAGGAAATATCACCAGTGCTGGAGTTGTTGCCCAAGGCTGAGATGAGAAAAAATACCCTGGTTTTTGCTTTCTGTCCACCTTCTGATTTCCTGCTAGTACTTCTCATTGGCCAAACTCAGCCACAAGCCAGTTGGCATGGGAGCCTGGATCAGATTTCAGACTTTGGGACTCTGTGGGAGAAGGCGAGGGGATGGGATGATTTAAGAGAATAGCATTGAAACATGTATATTATCATATGTGAAACAGATCGCCAGTCCAGGTTCGATGCATGAGACAGGGTGCTCAGGGCTGGTGCACTGGGATGACCCTGAGGGATGGGATGAGGAGGGAGGTGGGAGGGGGGTTCAGGATGGGGAACACATGTACACCCATGACTGATTCATGTCAATGTATGGCAAAAACCACCACAATACTGTACAGTAATTAGCCTCCAATAAAAGTTTTAAAATAAATAAAATACTGTCATTTTCTGTATTAAAAAAAAAAAAAGATTCCCTATAACATGCAGGCAGACAGGGGAGGGGCAAGGGGGAGATCTGAGAGCAGAGAAGCCATACCAGCCCATCCTGTGTGCCGTGGGCATCCAGGGTTGGGACTGAATGGACTGGAAGTGTTACCAGGAAAAAGCTAACTGGCTTTCCCTCTCCCAAGATGTTGCACAAGGCAACACTGTCCCAGTGTATATAAGACACAACCTATACCTTCCTCCCAACTTTGTAGACTCTGAAACCCAATCTTGTTATTGTCCCAAAGGCAGATTTGGGGAGGATAACTCACACTAACCAAGATTATAGAAGCCTGAAGCACAAGCCTGAAAACCAATATGCTAATTTGAAGAAGAAATATCCCTGTAATTTAATGCAGAGTGACATGTTTGTCTTGACCAAGTCAGTTCACTTCATTTGCTCACTGTTGCACATAATATTGACTATTAATACCATAGCAATTATTTCCAATATACAAATGAGTAATACCTAGCTCCCATCCTGGAGGGGCCTGGTGATGAATTTACAGTAACACTGTAAACAGATATATATCAAAAAGAAATTAAAATCCTTATTGAGCACAGACCCATATCAGACTAGTTAACATGATTTGAACCTTTATAACTTCAGGCTCTGACAGATACAAATGTTGGTGTCAACCATGGAGACAGATCTGACAAGAGGATTGTGAACTGTAAACAGTAGTCGTTTGCCTGTCAGGGCACAGAATCTCCTGGAGAGGGCTCAAGTTTACCTCCCTGAATCAGTTTCTCTATGCCCCTTACTGACCACCACCTCTTCTGATGGGTACATACATGAAATGCCATTCCTTTGGTTACAGCCAAGTTCAACAGTCCTGAAAATCATTCACTCACACTAGGTCAGGCTCCTAAACCATTCCTGATCTTTGAGAATCTCGTAAGAGCTTCAGACTCTTTGAAAACCACATATACACACATTTTATTTACACATTCAGGGGGTTCTTAGACTTCATTGCCTCCAGTTCTTTCTCTAGAGCAGAGTTTCTCAATCTCAGTAATACTGGCATTTTGGATTGAGTAATTCTTTGTTGTTGGGCTCTGTCTTGGTTAGCAAGAGAAGCAAGCATTCTAGAATGTTTAGCAGCATCCCTGGCCTCTACACTTCAGATGCTAACAGCCTACCCTCAACCAGTTGTGAAAATGTTCCCAGACATTGTTCAAGGTTCCCTGGAGGAAAAAATTGCCCCAGCTGAGAACTCCCTTCCTAGAGAGACATTGAAGTCTCTGCTGTTACTCCAGGAGCAATACATGGAGCATCCAGCTATAAGAGCAGCCAGATGCTGTGCACCTCTCCTCCCTAGACTTTAGGCTAATGATCAGTTCAGCAGATGAGTTTGCTTTAAAAAGAAGAACACTGAAAAGTTTCTGCATTCTAGTTCCACAAATGTGTAAAATAAATATCTCCATGTGAATCAGGGTTAGGAGAGAACCTAAAAACATGTGTTCAGGCTACTGATCAGGATGGAGGAATTTTAAGCTTGTTTATTTGTTTCCATTATTGGGGAGAAGAAAACCATCATCACTAGTGTGCATGTGCTTACAGAATATTACATGACTATATCTGTTAGCTAACTAACCTGGAGTCCACCTAAAGCTGCTTGTGACCATTAGCCATCTGGAAGAGCTCCATGTGGTTCTGGAATAGCTGGTTTTACTGTCAGTCTCTCCTTAAGTATAGAGACCTGAAATCCATGCTAGTTCTCAAGGGCATCTGAAGGCCTTAAAAGAAAGCAAAGAAGGCATTGTTCCCTGACACCTCCCTGCAAGATACGTAATGAGGATTTGCTGTGGGCCAGGCACTATGCTTTATGTACATCAAATCACTTAAGCTTCACAACAAGCTAGAAAAGTTGGTATTATTGTCCCCACTTTAGAGAAAAGAACTGAGTCTCAAAGAAGTCTCATAGGTATCTTAGAGTCACACAGCCAGTAAGTAACAGAGCTAGAATTAAAACACAGTTCGTATCACTGTCATGATTCTGGATCAGCTGCAAATTTTAGCTAAGGTTGTTTAGAACAGAAGAAGTCACCTCCGTGACATGTGTGAAAATCAAGGCAAACAATTCAACTCGCTTGAGTTCACTTGGATTCAGAAGCTGCCAAAACAGATTTTTATATCAAACCAATGTAACTTCTGATGGGCATAATGTTTCTAAAGAGATATCTATGAATACATTGAGAGCAGTATTTGGCTGTCATCATCAAACTCCCAAAGTCTTCTCCTAACACAGGCAGCTACATGCCACACTGAGGGTAAGGCAGAAGCCCAAGGATTCTGACTTGGAGGGCTTTTCTACCCGTTTCCTCATGAGCAACTACAAGCTGCTGGCTCTGAGCAGGAAAACATTCACTAGCCTTTAGCTACCAATTCAAACCAGGGACCTCCCCATCCTGCCCACACAACTCCAGAGGAAGTCTGGGACAGGGATGAAGAGACCAGATTGATGGGACGAGTCCAAAACACAAATAATGTATTTCCTCCCAAATATGAAAACAACACTTGAAGCCAGGGTGTAATAATAGGTTTTCCCAGGATGGTTGCTTTCATAGAGTGTTACAAGTGTCCCTTGATTATACTTCTAAGAATATCGAGTCTGGATTTCTTCCTTCCTTTCCCTCTTCTCTTACTTTCCCTTCCTTCCTTCTTTCCCCTTCCAGCAGTCACATCCTGACCTCCTCCTCTGTACCAACCCCTATGCTGGGATCTGACTAGACTGAAATGAACAGATCCCAGACCTTGTCTTATCTTGAAGCTTAGTGAGAGAGACTGGCAAATAATATCAAGGGAATAAAACAGGTACTGGAACAAGTGGAGTGTGCTCCTGCCTCCTCAGAAAGCTGAACACATTCCACACAGTGCAGGAAAATCACAGATTCACTTGAAACACTGCAGGTTGATGTCAAAAGAGACACCTCAGAAGGTACATTTGTATATAACTTTGTAAATCTGAGTCTCATAACTTGTTAGGAAAGCATGACTAGGAATGAGATCCTTGGAGTCTATGATGTGAAATCCTAATAAAAAGAGATGAGAACAAAGCTATTTTCTGCCTTAAACAGCAGGGTGGATAGGAATAAGGAATATGGTTAATGAGTTCTGCTTTCCTTATTCTTTAAATTCATTAATATTTATTGTGCTTTAGTTTTCAAATTACTTCTGCTTAATTCTGAAGTAAGTTGAAGAATTACTTCAAATTAATTCTGCAAAATGATGTGTGAATTTTGCCTTAAAAGAGTCCTATGAGGTAAATTAGAGAAGGGCATGGCAACCTACTTCAGTATTCTTGCCTGAAGAATCCCATGGACAGAGGAGTGTGATCGTCTACAGTCCAGGGGGTTGCAGAGTCGGACATGTAAATATTATTATCTCCATCATACTGTTGAGAAAATGAGTCTGAGAGAAGTCAGTGGCTCTCTCAAGGACTCACAGCTAGCTGAGAGAAGAATGGGCCTCTCAAATTCACCTCTATCTGCCTGTACAGCCCAGGTCCTGAAAGGCCCCCATGCATGCCATAAGCCCTGGGAAATGAGTCATGTTATTCAACTGCAGTCTCGCCGGCATCACACATGGAATAGAAGGTGTGTTCAAGAGGCTCTGGGGTGTTGAGAAGAGAGTTAAGTGAGTTTTAATGGAAAAGATTGTTCTACTTATAGCGGCTCCAAAAAACAAAAAAAAAAAGTGATTCACTCTTCAGGCCTGACATGTTTTGAGAGACAGACATGCCTGTAAATTTGGCCAGACTCGTGGGTGCCAGATGATAATTGACAAAGACCCTAGGGCTTGACGATCAAGCCAGGACTTCCTTGTGTTCCTCACTGAGCTCTCCAGGGGCCGAGCATGGTGCATAATTAAGTCAGATGGTTGCAGAGGGGAAGAGATGGGTCATTTTCTCTATGGAGAGGTTTTCTTCTTGGCAAGATGCAGAATGACACACTTCAGGCAGCAGGAAGATGATTTCCATAAAAGTCGGTGGGGAGGGAGGGAAATCATGAAGTTACTGAAAGACAAACAAAGCCTAAATACCATAAACAGAGTATGGAGTTCCCAACCAGAGGCACAATTATCTCTTACCTCAAACTTGGACAGGACTCAAGCAGGCATTATAAGAGATTTTCTCATGCACATGAGTAATTCCCCCACTCATTAAAATGTTATAGATGAGCCTCACTTGGAAAACAGCAAAGTGTGAATTCCAATGCAAGAAAAGAGGAGGCAAAAAGGGGCCTGAGGAAGTCCTAGCAGAAAGTTTTAAGGCAGCCCAACAATCTTCTACAAAGCAAAACAGTGGACAGAGTGAGAAGAAAAACACAAAGAAGAAGACGGATTGTCCATAAGAACACCACTGTTACACACGCACAGATGCCTTCCATTTTACTAACTTCTGCTTAATGAAAGCACCAGTTCATAAGTAAACATGGGATCATTTATCCATTACAATGAGGGAAAATGCCTTTTTTAATCTCACGTATGGTTTAACCACTTGGGACTTTTCCTTCTTGGACCAAAGTCAGTACCTGTTAAAAACAAAGAACTGATGGGATTGATAACAATGTAATTTAATGAAGGTGTGATTCACATGGGATTTAATGGCATGGCAGAGAACTACACTGAAATCCTTAACCCATCAGTTTTGGGGCACCATCTTCCTATCATGAATGTTTTCATGATATTGTGAGGCTGCAGAGCCAGCCAAAAAGAGCACAGATATGAATGTCAAGTCTTCCAAGGTCTAGTCCAGCACCTCAATAGATCATATGTGAGCTGACCCTGGAACTGGAGTCAGATTTAAATGTTTAACTCCATATAATGTCCTGAAAGCACTGTGAATTGGCTGATACAACACAAAGACTTGAGTTGGGGAAAGAATTTTCCCTGGAAAATTTTAGGCATGTGACAGATTCAGACTGACTTTATCCTTAGAGGGCTGAATAAGGTTATTTATTACAGGACAGTAACATGTCTCCATGGGTTTTGATGAGAGAAGGGACATCCATTCCTTCTCCTTATAGCCTTCTTATATAGCCATTTTATATAAAAGATTGACTGCCAAGACTTACCTGAATGTATAAAAGTATACTACAACAACACTTCAAATATGATAGTACTCCCACAAGTGATGAATATCTTTCCAGATCACAGGTATTCTCTTTTTTTTTTTTTTCATAATTTTTTTCCAAATATAAAGTAATATATTTCCATGGGAAGTACAAAAACAAGAAAACAAAAATTACCTTCAATTGCAGCAGAGATTTAATAATTTTTAATAATTGGGTGTGTTTTCTTCCTATATATATTCCCCAATATATATATACTGGGAGTATACAACACCAATCTGCACATATTATTTTATACCATTTTTTTCTCCTTTATGTATTGAGTATTATTCTGTGACATTAAATGTTTTAATAACATGATTTTTATTGGCTAAATATTATACCATTTGATATAAATAGATCATAACCAATTTAACCAATTCTCCATCAATGGAAACTTGGTTTGTTTCCATTTTTTTTTTTTGTTAAGTATAAGTAACAAAATTTTTAAAATATCACACTTAAACATGGTTATGCTTCTGTATTGATCAGATTCAGACAAAAAGGCAGAAGCAAATGTAGTTTCATGAAAAGAGTATTTACAAAGGTACTGTTGGGTTTAAGGGAAACCAACAATGATAATGAGCCAAAGAGGCATGGACCCAGAAGAAGTGGAGAATCCACCACTAGCCCCGCCTGAAGGAGAAAAAGGAGTGAGTGGCCCCTAGAACCCAATGAGGCCTATAGCAGAAGGAGCGGTCATGTGATAGGGGATGTGGCCTCAGGTGAGGAAGGCAGCCACTTCCAATCCATGGCCCAGCAGGGAAGGAGCAAGAGAAAATACTCTTCCATCCTCTCTTTCCACCTGTTCTCTGACTATCATGGCTCCCCAGGGAAGAACCCAGTGAGCAGAGGGAGGCCAAGGAGGCTGGGTTGATGTAGTTCATTGAGTTCAGCTTCCCTGGGCACAGAGCAGGGTGTGGAAGATGTTTGACCTATCTAGGGAGACAGAGAATAGCCAGCTCAATACCTCTGCTTATGCCCTAAGTTAGAGCCACAAACACTATGAAGATTTAAAACACACACCATGTGGCCAGTTCCTCTGAAGCTGTATTATCTGAGCTCCAGATGGGTACAAAACAGCCCAGCTTGTCTTAAGTCCATTTGTGCCAAGTCTAGAACTGGGTCAACTCCTCCTCCAAGCCTTACTCTGCTGCAGTCACCGAGGAGACTCGTACTGAGACAGTGCTTACTGGAACGGCCAGTATGCTGGCACACTCAGGAAATTCTGGAATTAGGCTTGCTGCATAGGCCAATTATATAAGGCATCTACAGGGTGATCCCTATCTCGATTATTACACAACTTCTAACCAATATGGCTTGCTTCCCTGGGTCCCAATTTTTTATTCATATTAGATGTTACAGGATAGAGTCCTACTCTCAACATTAGCTAGTAGTCTGTGGCCTTGACACCTTAATTTAAGCCAGCGTCGTCTTCCTGGAAGCTGGTCCCTGCTTCCTTTCCAAGCAGTTGGCTGATGCCCTGCCCCAATATCAGAAGACCTTCTATAACTACAACTGTGCCCATGAACTGAAAAACCACTACTTGCTAGAAATACTTATTATCAGGCACTGCTACCAGGTTGAGTACCTCTGGCTGTCAAGTCCAGCCGAGATGGAAGCAAATTTGAAGCATTTTTAGATACTGTGTTTGGGGTCAGTCCTTCAGTCCTCTGATTCTCGCCATAGCTCAGTAGAGCTTGAATCTTCTACCCACTGAGGTTTCAGCATGTCTTGTGTTTGATTGTGCAACAACTGGTTAAGCCCTAACTAAGATTTACTAACTGTGAGAAAACACAATAAAAATCTAGGTAATTTGGCTGCTGTCTTTTGATGATGACATCACCTTCCTTCCATGCCCTCTGACCCTCACGTCCAACACATGGGCTTTGAATGTTCTGCTTAGGACCTGGCAACTAATTTGGAAAATCATCTTCTCACAGAGAAATACTTCATTTTTCCTGTCTGATCTGTAGCTATGAACTCTTTTGCTGGGTCCCTGGCCATGAAATATGCCTCCTATATTATTGTGGGAAGATCTGCCTCATTGGTCTCTGTGTCCTGATTGCCTTTGAAGTCAGCAACATCAGAAGTTAATTCCAAGCAGGTCCTCTAGATCCTGTGCATGGTTTTGTGTTTTAAAAATTGCATTAAAGATCAATTTAAGCTCTTGCAGCCCGATAGGCATTGTCTTGTGCGCCTCTATTTCTTTGTCTCTTTATTTCCAACAGCACAAGCCTAAGTCCTGTCTTTGTTTTGTCAGGTGGGTCCCATTAAAATCTTGTATTAAACTTCGCCTCTTTTGAAGTCCCAGACCTCATCCATCTGTTTTTTTTTCTAATGACTTTGTTTAGAATTTTTTCAAAGTTAATGGAAATGTCTGAGGGATAGAGAGTCTGGTTAATTGATCCTTCAGTTATTGAAGGTTATTGTCAACCAATATTTTTAGAATTTTGCATTTCATTTCATCTCACTTCAAATATTCCTCCTGTTTGTTTCAGCTGCCCATCCTCCACTGAGCAAACTTACCCCTTTCTTGAATCTCATTTTAGTCGCTTCTACTCCCCAAATTGAAATTGGATGTCCAGAAATTAGGTTCCAGGGAGCCTGGCTGAGGAAGGTAAACTATAAAAGAGATGCAGAGACGGAAGAACCCTGGACAGAGTATAAGCCCAAATCTATGAAACAAACCTGATAATCATGAACCACATATAAGCATCAAATCTAAAAGTATATGAGTAAGATCATAATGAAAAATGAGAGTTCAGGGCTAATGAGCACTGGATCATAGAAAAGGCCACCTGGGAATAAGCAGAGCAGATTCCAGAATACTGCTCCCAACACCAACAGGTGTTTGACCATTCTTACCAGGAGGCTTCTCAAAAGTGAGCATGCACCAAAAAAAAAGGAACAACAAAATTTATGCTTACTGAATGTACTAAGAAATGTCCATTTTCTCACAAATTTTAAGCAAAAGCTCCTTACCACTGTATATACTTAATCCAGAAAATGCTAATACCAGCATTGCTTTTTAAACAGAAATGTTAAACTGTCCACAAAAGAAGCATTTCTGCCTTGTGTGTCAAATTTCTGTATTTATATACCAGAAGGCAATCTACTGTCTAACTCCTTTGTTTTCTCTTATTGACTTAAATAGCTATTTGGAGTCTTCAAGTCTCACATATTAAAAGCAATGACAGTTAATAACAAAAGGACTTGCTCCTTGGCTTCCTTCACATGGCTGAGCATGACATTTATGACCAGGATGAAGATGACAGGACACAAGGTTCCTAAATAGATGAGGCAGTGACGTGGAACTAGTTCCAGCATTTGGAAGTTGGGTGGCATGGATGGATACGCCCATTGCATGAAAATAATTTACTGAGCACAAAGGGATCTATGAATCAATACTAAACATGAACAAAAGTATATCCCACCCTCAATTTGGGTGGATAATGATTGGACGTTCATATAAGTCTAAGAGATACTTAAAGTATTACGGAGGAACTGTCAATGTATGGCAAAGTGGAGGAATGCATATTCAGTTCCAACCCTAGAGAAAGAGAACAATTTCAAACAAAGGGATTTCAAAACCTTCATGTGATCAGAACACAGAGTGAATCCAGTCATCAAAGAAAAAACTGAGGGCAGGAAGGCACAGGCAAACATCATGAGGACAGTCAAGGCTAACATGATAAAACAACCAAGAATCCAGAATCAAAGCCAGAATGAGTGAAATTAACCAATTTGAAACATGGGGGAAAAATCCATATGAAACCAGAATAATCTCCTAAGCAACCTCAGTGCAGAAGAACCAAATGAATATTGGAATCTCTGGATTCTTTGAAATGTGTTGGTTACACTGTGCATTTATGAACTGTCATTATTTCAGACGGAAGAGTCTGTCACTGCCAACAATATTTTTTGTTACTCATAAAGAATATTCATTATGGAACAGTCTCTTAACAAGATTCTTATTTTTAAATTAGTCAAATATATTGTTTCAAGAGGGAAATTCAAGTAGGATAAACGTCCCTTCTTTCAGATGCTATGAGTAGTTTGAAGGTCATATTCTCTCCTCGATTCTTTCTAGATTGCTGGGAAATAAATGCAAGCAGATTATCTTGATCTTGACCATACTTTTACCTTGTGTGGTTACATGTTTGGGTCTCTAGTTAACTGACTGAGTTTCATATACACTGATTAGTAGCAGTCTCAGCATCTAGAACCACAGGGACCCACACTCATCATGCCTTTTCTTTCCCAGAGATCAACCCCAAGGGATTGGGAAGACATCTCATTGAAGCACTCAAAAACACAGATGATCATATTATATTCTCTTTTCTGAGACATTCTTGTGAGGAAGGCAACCGTCTTGTAAGCACTATTTCTCTAGTAATTCCAACATCAAACCTTCTAGAGGGACTACCCACAAAGATTCACAAGAGAAAAAAATATGATCCCTTGGGGGAGGGGAACCTCTTTACACAAAATTCTGATTATGTTACTCGGCTTAAAAAGCTTCAGCATCTCTCAACTGTCCGCAGAATAACTTTTAAGATCTTTAGCTTGACCTACAAATTCTTTTACAATCTAGCACCTGCCCATCTTTCCAATGACATATGCCACTCAGTCAAAAGGAATCATCAGTTCAGCCATGCTGAACTTCTTGCAGATGCTCAAAGGAGAGGTTTTTCTCAGGCCTCTGTGTTTTTCCACTTGGTGTTCCTTTTTTTTTTTCTCACAACAATTCTATGATGTAGGCATTTTTTTTTCATGTATTTTTATTAGTTGGAGGCTAATTACTTTACAATATTGTAGTGGTTTTTGTCATACGTTGGTGTTCCTTCTTAATAAAATGCCCCATACCACCTTTACCACCACTACCATCACCTCTTGCCTCTTTTCCATGTGAAAAATATCTTCAAGGCTGAGATAAACATCAGTTTAAGAAGTCTTTCCTGGTCATCAGAGGCAGAGTCAGTGGCTACATGACATCCAACTATCACAACTATTTCACTTGTTGTAAGTACCACAAGGTTTTTGATCTTGTGTAACTCGAGCCCAGCAGAATGTTCCATTAGTATTTGGGGAAGAAGAATAATTCTATAAATTAGTAAGATGACTCAAGGAAGATATAGTAACTCAGTAATAAAAACAATAACCTCAGCTAGGTTATCATTTTGGTGTTTGGTATGTGTTAGGCATAGTAAAAGCTTTACAAACTTTACAAACATCTCATTTAATTTCCCACAAATCACCTATGAAAGAGGTGTGTTTATCATCCTCATCCCCATGTTGAAGAGGTAAAGGAAATGGGTCAAGACCACAGAGCTTGTCAGTGGCAAAGCCAGGGTTCAAAGCTGGTCTGCCTACTGCCAAAGTGGAATCCCTTCACACTGTAGCAGGCTAACCCACATCCTGGCTTTTGACTTGTTGGCCTTGTCCTCTACTTTGTAATTATCTAGCTATGTAGTCTCAGTTAAGGAATTACCCCTTCATCTGGATCTCTAGACCAGTCCTTCCGTAAAACCCTTTCTTAACCTATATAATCAATACATCACAGATATTACTCCTTCCATCTCCTGAGTATGTCTCAAATATGACCACTCTTTTCCATCTCCATTACCAAAACCCTAACCCAAGCTACCTTTATCTCTCACCTGAACTTGTGCAGTAAGTTCTTAATTCATCACTAGTGTCTTCACACCCACTCAGACAGGGCCTGCAGTCCAGTATTTGTAGGACAGCCAGATTGAGATTTAAAAATACAAGTGTATCATGGTTCCCCATTTGTTCTGAGGATGAAGAAAAACTCCTTAACATGGCACACAAGGCCTCTGCCCCACACTCCAGTTTCATCCTACCTCTCTCCCCACTTTGTGGGAGGAGAGAGGAGCCCTGAGCCTTTCAGTTTCTCAAAACTCTCCTTCCTCGGAGCTTTTGCAGATTCTGCAGCCTGAAAGGCTCCTCTCTCTCCTCAACTCCCAATTTTCCGACCATCTCAGGGACTGCTTCACTGAAGGTGCCTTCCCTGACACGCAGATCAGTTAGGGCCCCATTAGCTATCCTCACCACTGTCAACTACAAATTGGCACTTTCCATTGGCACTTGCCATCTACCTCTACAGGGATTAAATCAGTGCTGCTGCAGCTGCTGGCTTTCAACACCCCCCTGAAAAGAGTTCAGGGTGGAGAGCAGAAATGAGGCACTCTGTGCTCTGGGGAAAATGGGCAGAATGGGTCTTCAGATAGTGAGGTGTTTTCAGGAGATGATTTTATGAGCCCAATTCTTATACGTCCTCATATCCAGAAAAGCACAAAAATCCCTCATGGTGACATCTGCTTCTCATGACTAGTAGTAACCCTTACAAGAAACCTTCTGCAAAAAAATACGTGCTTGATTGCAGGTACTCTTCCTTCACTAAAATCACATACTGATCTTACTCCCTACCTCTCTGGAGCAATTTCTCAGAGCTATCTGAAATTCTGCCTCCTACGCAATAGTCCTCAGTTCAGTTCAGTTGCTCAGTCATGTCCGACTCTTTGTAACTCCATGGACTACAGCACGCCAGGCCTCCCTGTCTATCACCAACTCTCAGAGTTTACTCAAACTCACGTCCATTAAGTTGGTGATGCCATCCAACTATCTCTTCCTCTGTCGGCCCCTTCTCCTCCTGCCTTCAATCTTTCCCAGCATCAGGGTCTTTTCAAATGAGTCAGCTCTTCGCATCAGGTGGCCAAAGTACTGGAGTTTCAGCTTCACCATCCTTCCAATGAATATTCAGGACTGATTTCCTTTAGGATGGACTGGTTGGATCTCCTTGCTATCCAAGGGACTCTCAAGAGTCTTCTTTAACACCACAGTTCGAAAGCATCTGTTCTTCAGCACTCAGCTTTCTTTATGGTCCAACTCTCACAACCATACATGACTACAGGAAAATCATAGCTTTGACAAGATGGACCTTTGTCAGCAAAGTAATGTCTCTGCTTTTTAATACGCTGGCTAGGTTTGTCATTGCTTTTCTTCCAAGGAGCAAGCATCTTTCAATTTCATAGCTGCAATCACTGACCACAGAGATTTTGGAGCCCAAGAAAATAAAGCCTGTCACTGTTTCCATTGTTTCCCCATCTATTTGCCATGAAGTGATGGGACTGGATGCCATGATCTTTGTTTTTTGAACGCTGAGTTTTAAGCCAGCTTTTTCACTCTCCTCTTTTACTTTCATTGAGAGGTTCTTTAGTTCCTCTTTGCTTTTTGCCATAAGGGTGGTGTCATCTGCAAATCTGAGGTTATTGATATTTCTCCCAGCAATCTTGATTCCTGCTTGTGCTTCATCCAGCCCTGAATTTCACATGATGTACTCTGCATATAAGTTAAATTAACAGGGTGACAATATACAGCCTTGACGTACTCCTTTTCCAATTTGGAGCCAGTCTGTTGTTCCATGAACAGTTCTAACTGTTACTTCTTGACCTGCATACAGCTTTCTCAGGAGACAGGTCAGGTGGTTTGGTATTCCCATTTCTTTAAGAATTTTCCACAGTTTATTGTGATCCACACAGTCAAAAGATTTAATGTAGTCAATGAAGCAGACATTTTCCTGGAATTCTCTTGCTTTTTCTATGATTCAGCAGATGTTGGCAATTTTATCTCTGGTTCCTCTGCCTTTTCTAAAACCAGCTTGTACATCTGGCAGTTCTCAGTTCACGTACTGTTGAAGTCTAGCTTGGAGAATTTTGAACATTACTTTGCTAGCATGTAAAATGAGTGCAATTGCTTGGTAGCTTGAACATTTTTTGACATTGCCCTTCTTTGGAATTGGAATGACATTTTCCAGTCCTGTGGCCACTGCTGAGTTTTCCAAATCTGCTGGCATACTGAGTGCAGCACTTTCACAGCATCATCTTTAGGATTTGAAACAGCTCAGCTGGAATTCCATCACCTCCTCTAGCTTTGTTCATAGTGATGCTTCCTAAGGCTCACTTGACTTTGCAGTCCAGGATGTCTGGCTCTAGTTGAACGATCACACCATTATGGTTATCTGGGTCATTAAGATCTTTTTTGTATAGTTCTTCTGTGTATTCTTGCCACCTCTTCTTAATATATTCTGCTTCTCTTAGAAGATATTTCTGTCCCCTATTGTGCCCATCTTTGAATGAAGAGCATAATACATCTCTATTAATGAATGCTGAAAGAATGTATGTCAGTTTCCTCAGCTGAACAATAAAAAGATTCAAGCATGTGATCTCTAAGTTCCCTCTAGACAGAACAGTTAATTCCTTAGGACACTAAACTGTTCCCTGTTGCTCTGAAAGTCCTAACTGGACCAAAGAGGAGGCAGATTTAGCTCAGGAGAAGGAAGTGCTTTCTAAGAAGAGGAACAGCTCAGCAATGGAAGCAGTTTCCCCACAGAATAATGGAACTAATCAATTAACTGTTATTTGACCCTTTCCCAGGGGCACTGTAATAATAATTCCTGCATCCCATGAGAATGAGAACAAATGACCTCAACATATCTTTAAACTGAGAGTCTGTAAATTTGTATCTCTGTGAAATAACCAGACCCAGCTCTAAATCTCAAGCAGATGATTAAATAGTAAGATCTTTTATGCAAGACCCACAATATATTAAAATGAGAATTTAATCCCAAAGGGAATTGACACATTCTGGTTCAATATATATTTAACCACCTTGGCCACTCGGTAAAAATACAAATTCTCAGACTTCCAGTCTGGAGATTCTGATTCAATAAGTCTAGCTATTTTTAACAGGAGTTCCCAAGTAATTCATACAGATTTAGAAAATTCTTGCATAATAAAAAGAGCCCTCAACTTGGAGTTACAAGATCTGAGTTCCAGCTGGAATTGATGGCTAATTAGCTCTAGGACCCTGGTGAATTCTGTGATCTTTCCTGACTTGGCATTGTCTTGAAAAGAGGCACAGTACTTTTACATGGTCTAACACGAGTTGACATAGAAGCTGATTCTTAATGCTAGCATATCCTACATGTATCCTAAACTCACTACCTCTGCAAAGGATTCTAAAACTCTTGTCTCAAAAGCTTACAATGAATCCATTCAACGTTTGGCCTCCTTTGGGGAATGGTGGCATATTTCACTACCCTCAAAAATGATGAAACTTTTGGCAAAGATAAGCTCAGCTACTTCGGTGACCAATTGTCAAAACAAGATTTCAGGACTTCAGAAACTTCTCCCCATAAATGAGCCTCTTCTAACAGATGTGGGATTACAAATGAGATCCACCTAAGGTATTCTTCATTCTCCATTCCTTTCACTCTCATTTTATTCAAGACTCCATCACCTTTGGAAAATGCATTTAAGAAGCATGATTAAAGCAGGGGTACAAGAACCTATCCAAACCATTTTTCCTGCTTCTCTCCTAAAATTTGTGGATTTGATAAATTTGGGGATGTTGGAAGGGAATTGGAAGTTAGCACTGACGTATTTCTTGAAAAACCTAGGCCTTGGGAATTCAAACATACTAGTCAGAGTCCTCAGTCATAGCTCAGTTTCATTCACTCTCTCAAGCCTTCATTAACCTCCAGGCATCTTGCTAATGTCTGCATATGGAGAAGTAAATTTAACATGGTCCCTACCCTTAATAAGGAGCTTATACTCCAATGCAGTGTCATTCAGTGGAACGCTGTACAGTAATAGAAATATTCTGTATCTGCCCTATCCAACACAGTAGCCAGTAGCCACATTTGGCTATTGAATATTTGAAACATGACTAGGGAAAGGAATCTGTAATTTTAATTAATTTAAGTTAAATAGGCACATATGGCTCACAGCTACCACATAGCACAGCTCTTGAATAAAAGCAGATATTAGAAGAAGAAAAAGAAGGAGAAGAGAAAGAAAAGGAGAGGAGGAGGGGAAACAAGAACAGGAGAAAAACTAAAGTACGCTGAGTATAACTGTAACTATATATTATGAGTTACCAATTATTGATCATGTGATGAATAACTTTTCATTGAGATGTCTGAGGGTCAGGTAAGATGTTTAGGAAAAGAGATTTCATGTGAAGGGTGAGGGGTGTTCACCAGATGGAAAATGGAGGAAAAGAGCCTTTGGGATAGAAGTCATAACCTCATGAAAGCTTGAAAGCATAAGGTGGGTTTTTAGGATAATGATGTGGTTTGTTTGAAGCACCAGATACTTGGGAAGGAGGTAGAGTAAGGAGGCAGAGCTAGTAATGAGACACGAATGGGGCTGGGCCAAATCCTAAAGGGCCTGACGTGTAGTTCCGAGGGGGTTGGGCTTCTATCCACAAGCAAACACTTTTCTTGGGGAAACTCTAAAGCTTTCCAGCGGTGGCTGATGTGTTGGTTGCCTGCTGGTTTCCCAGAGATGGGAACAAGAGCCGGTGTTTTCACCGACTTTAACTGACTTCCTGCTTTAGCTTCATGCTTTTATTTTCTCATTGCGCAACATTCTTGGTTTCTATTTTAACAATGCCTCAGAGAAATATAAATAGCAAAGTTAAGTTTAATTCAGCTGCAGTCTTTATTGAGCTTGGACAACTGTAATACCTCAACATAATACTTCCAGGCTATAGGTGAACCTTATGTTTAAGGTAGGTAGGCACTAATCATGCTTGCAGACCTGCCAGGGCCCACCAAGACGGTTACAGCTCAGTGTTCCAGCTCTTGACAGTGTGAGGAACTGAAGAAAATGTATGCATGGTTCAATCAGAAATAGCTCAACTCCAGAATGAACTGGGAAAACGATGGAGTAGGACAGTGGTCTGTGACCCACCGAAGAAGAGAAGTCTCCTGGAAACTTGATAGTCACTGTTGGTTTAAAGTCCTTTCCTTTATGATCAGCATTGAAACACTTTTATTTATTAATTATCAAAAGAATCATTTATTGAGCATCTACTCTGTGCCAAGGCGTGCTGAGCACTTTACCTGCATTAACCATTTTAGTCCTCACAATACTCTGCCAGGCAAGTATTCATATTCAAAATTCACATGTAGTAAAGTCAAACTGAGAAACACTGTATACATAGCATGTTACTTGCCCAGAATCACACAGCTAGTAACTGACAGTGCCATGTTCAAACCCAGGGTAAACTACATGAAATTTATGCTACTAAGAAAGACATGGCTAAAAGATCCTGGTGTCACAAATAAAATAGAACACATTCCCACTCCCTCTTCCTACTCTGGTAAACCTGAATAAATCCTTTGATACTTCAGCCTCTTTTGTTTCATCTACAACATAGGGATAATTAGGCGCTCACTCCAGTTCTGAAAGGTTTTTTAAAAGCTTTGAAAATTTTCCTTTAAGCAGGAGGTGTTCAGAAGCCACTCAATCATCAAACCAACACAAACCAAGCACTTATCAATTTTACAGAGATGTCAGCTAGGAGTTGCAGATATAAAAAAGAATATTAAGACTTCAAGAAACTTTCCACTTAGCAGTTAAAAATCACAATATTTATAAGATGCCACTAACCCAGACAGGAATAATACTCATTCCCAAAGAATTCTGTAATGTGGTGGGGGATACTCAGCTGGGTTTCCCACTCAAGGTACTGGGATCTTTAAGGCTGCAGGTGGACAAACATACCAAGTATAGGGACCTATATATTTATCTTAAGTACCCTCCATCTAGGCTCTTTGTTAAGTTAATCAGACTCTCCAATCTTTCTGTAAAACAGATGGAGACACACAAAGCATATGGACAATGAAAGGACACGGAACAGACATCAGGCTACCCCCCAGAACACTCCACCAAGCTGATACTGATTTATCAAGAGTCACTTGGGCTTGCATCCAAATGTGTTTATGCCAACTGTGCTTACTAGTAAAATGACAATTTAAATATCTTTGGAATCAAATAAAATATGATGGTAATAGAAGTTGCTTCTATGAAAAATAACTTAAATACTTTGATGAATCATTAAGTAAATGCTTTGGAAATAGGTGTGAGTGAGATGACTGTCAATAATTGGAGGGGAAAACCATAAAAATCCATAAGTATTGCCCAGGTCACTTCACATGTTTTTTTTTTCTTAAGATCTTATTCCACTTTAAAGAGTTGAGACTGTTGACTGTGCATCATGGCAGAGGTTTAGGAAGAATGACTACTGTTAGCCATTCCGCAAGAAAAGCTTTGACCTACCATCAAAATATTGGCAAAGATATGTATACATATGTGCTATACATTGGAATTAAATGTCTATGTATGTATCATTTTATCCCCACTTGAACCAACTTTTCAAAACAACCAACTACTGGCCCCAGTCATACCTGATAAGAAGACTCCCACTCTACCTCAAGAGCAGTTTTTTGTTTTGTCTTTAGTTTTATGAAACTGTAAGATGTTTTTTGAGCATGGTTAAGCCCATGCTCTAAAATGAGCTATGTTTGCTTACTCTCTCATGGGACGGGTAACAGGATCCTATCTCAGTCCCCAGGCTGCACACAGGCTGGAGAAAACGCCTCCCCAGACTGGCTGCAGCACGTAGCTATGCCCCACAGGTCCAGATGCTCCTTAGTGCGTCTGACACGGCATCTCACACCATCTGACCTGGGATGGATGCATGGTTTTGTAATTTCCAGGATTTTCTCTTCAGTCTTATTCTTTGCTTATACTCTTGATCAAATAACTGACTGTTTACAATTATTTCTAGGGAGGCAATTACTTCCCTCTAAATTGCTTAAAAAAAAAAAAAGTCCCCAATATGTTTCATTCCAAAGTGGCCCCTTGTGAGAAATGAACTATTTCTACTTGGCGAATATGAAATTTATTCCATAGATTTTCACATCTTCGTATATCTAAGGACTACTTACTGGTTACCTACTGAGTTATGAAAAATTACTAAAATTGGGTACTAAATTCAGTACATTTTAGCAATTGCTAAAATTCTTTACTGAATTCTTTAATTCAGTGGTTACCAGAAACATCTGGTTATTTTTACAAAACATAAAACTCTTACTGCATGCATACAATCTCAAATGGCTGGAATTCTAGCAATTTTTTAGAAAGAATACATTGTTCCTAGAGCTTTATCACTGGGGTCTAAGGTTGACTATAATCTTCAGTTGCCTCGGCTCCAGTTTTACCTAACAGATCTTTGCAATTACTGTTAGGTTTCATTTCTGCTGTTTGTTTGGTTCTTGAGAAACCAACAGTATTGCTACCATTTCTACTATGATGAACCTTTCCCTGTTGATTCACACAGTTTTTAAGAACCACTTGGCCTGTTAATCAGAATGTTGGGTGAAGCTACAGCTCTCTCACTTTGACCAGAGAACTGAATATTCACATTCCTTTCAGCAGTTGCCATCTCTCTGCCCTGATCAATGTTCTATACTCTGTGCATGATACGTGGAGCTTAATCCCCCTCTGGCTCAAAAAGTCCCTTCTTTGAGATTCTGAACTGTAAAAGGGCCCCATTTACAGGTCATGACACTGCCTAGGTCACACCACTAAATAGCTCCTTAACAGCCATTATGGTTACTCATACCATGCCCCGTATTTCATGGTTCATATGTTTATAAATAAAAATTGCAATACCCTACAAAGTGTTAGAATTAGGATAAATTTTACTATTCTCTTTCTATTTTATTATTGAGACAACACACTCAACAATAGTCTCCATGCCTTTGATCGCTCTCTACCGGGGTCCCCCTCAACTGAACTACCAAATTTGGTCATTTCACTATCCTGCTACAAACAAAAATAAAGAAATAAATAAACTTAAATAAGTTATCTTATCTACTGCAAACAGATAGAAATTTTTAAAATCTTAGTCTAGTGTGCTTATCATCCATGGACTAAACCCAACCAAATATTCTCCCTTTATTTTTCCCCCACTTCCTTTTATATAGTCTCCATTTTAATAAAATTGAACTGCTCCAGGCACCTGATTGTAAGATGTCCTGCCTTGCTTTTGGTGATCCATCTGGCTGACAGCTCTCTCTCCCCGCTTTGTGTGGGTCCACATCTTAGCAAATCTTCAAAGTTAGCCCCAAGGTCACCTCCTATAAAGAAACTCTTCCACCTTAATCTAAACAGGAAGTGGTCTCTCTCCCCAAATCTCAGTGATGCATTCCCTGACTACTCCCCCTTCACTCTACACCTGCAGTGTTACATCTTAGTTCGTTGCATCTGCCCTTCAGACTGTAAGCTTTTCTGTTAACTATTTATTTATTTGACTCTACCAGCTCTTAGTTGTGGTATGCAAGCTCTTAATTGCAGCACGTGAGATCTAGTTCTCTGACCAGGGATCCAACCTGGGCCCCCTGCATTGGAAGCATGAAGTCTTAGCCACTGACCACCAAGGAAGTTCCCTGTAAGCTTTTTGATGACAGGATTTGGATGTTAACTTCTTCTCACTCTCTTACATGCCACTGGGCCTTGCAAGTAGTAAGCAGGCAGTAAATGAGTAAATGAATGAAAAATATGAATGAATGAATCCAACATATAACCAAATGGTTCTCTCCTATGACAGCTTCATTTCTTTGCCTTTATTCTTTGAAGAACTGGCCTTGCTAAGAGAGCCCAGGCAGGGCTCAGCAGATTAGCAGGGAGTCTCTCTCATGCTTTTGAGGTATAAGAGTGCAGCCTTGTTGCAGGGCAGAAATAGAACACAGAAAGTCATGCTGAACAAACTCCTCCCGCCCACATCTTCAGAAGAATCCAGAAATTTACCCAATCTCACGCCCTCACCCTCACACAGGGTGACCATATAATCTGTATCCCAAATTTTTGAGAGTGAAAGAAAAGTTTAACAATTATTCTGGGGCAATAAGTATGACTGGAGGACTCTCCCAAGCCAAAAGGGGGAGGGGGGTTACCCCACCCTTGGATACCTTTCATTATCTGTAAATTGGGAATAATAACATTAACCTCAGAGATTTCCCACAGGATGAAAGTGAAGAACCTAGTGCAACATCCAGCACACAAACAGTTTACTGAAACTCATTCTACTGTAACACCCAGGCCTTACAAGCTTCACAGATGGGACTTTATTATTTTTATTTATTTTTAATTGAAGGATAATTGCTTTACAATGTTGTGTTGGTTTCTCCCATTCAACAACACAAATCAGCCACAGGTATACACATGCCCCCTCCCCACAGATGGGACTTTAAATCAGACTGAATACTTCGCAACAGGTGGCTGAGATCACGGGACAGCATGGGGAGAGCCCAGAAAACGACACCTGGAAGTCTACACTCTTCTCCGTGCCAGGGGAGACAGAGAGTCCAGCCCCGAAACCCCAGTTTCATCAGGTTGTCCTTTCCAGGAGGAGATGATTTCCTGGCTCTGTCATAATCAGTTTCACGCTCCATCAGAAGTGGCTGCATTTCAACAGAGGATGGGAAAGAAAACTGGAATTCACCAGTGATCTAGACTCATCAGGAGCCCAAGATCGATCAGGGAATGGCAATGATCTGGCAAAAAGCAGTTTTCTGGTAGGTTTAACAAGCACGCAAAAATGTCAGTTACGTGTACACATCCATAAGTACCCTGGCTAAAGATCAACTGCCCGCTTCTGCTCCCAAATGAGACAAAATAATTAGAAAAGCCAGGAGTTATCCCTTCTGTTCATGCTTCATTTCCAAAAGACAAATGGGAATTTGTCTAACTCATACATTATTCCTTTCTCTTTATGTCTTTATGTGACAGTGTTGTCTGATCTTGACTCCCCTGTGAGCAATGGTTGGACTTATTAAAGTCCAACCCAATTTATCAATGAATATTTCCTATTTCCCAGAGAATATGAAAGGCTTTCAGCACTAGTACCAAAAGCCTCTTCTCCTCTAAATGTAAATGTAACAGCACTCAGGCCTTGTTTCCTTCCCTCGCGTGTCCCTTGTAGCCTCCAGAACTAGCCCACCGCCCTGCGGACAGGACTCCTTCCCCTACATCTTCTTGCAGGCCTGTGCTCTGTTGGCTATCCCTCTAATACTTGTCTAAATTATCTCTACTCTGACTTCTTCGCCTCAGCCTAAAAACAGACTTAAGTCTTAGAAATAAAAGATAAAAATAAAAGACAAACTTAAAAGACCAACTCTTCTTTTCCCCCTCCAGTTCCCACCGTCCCTCTAAGTTTTCCCCTTACCAAATGTATTAGAAGTGTAATATTCCTAGTTGTTTCTACTATCTCAATTCCCTTTCACCCTCAACCCATTGCAACATGGCTGACCTAAAGACTCTATTGACATGTCACCCCTGGGTTCACTAAAACAGCTTACAATAAAAATCAATACCATACTAGTTGCATAAGTAAACTTGTCAAACGCAACACCTTTGCTTACCTCTTTTCCCCCTTCCCCCAGGATTAGACCTGGAAGCATAGGGGGCATCCTCAGGGCATTCTCATCACCCACTACAGCCAATCAATCATGAATCTTGTGTAAAAAGAGTCCTAGATGGAATATAAAGAGTCTGAGTCCCAGGCTAAGACCTACTGTTAATTTGTTTTATGACTTTATACTAGCCATTGCCATATCCAAGTCAGCATCCTCATCTGTATGATTGAGAATGAGTAATGACGACCCTCCGTTTGGGTAAAATCTACCTGTCATTACCTCTCAGCCCCCATTTGCTATCAAGTGCCCAAGGATTGTTTAGAGTCTTAATCTCTGAACACTGTCCATCCTCCTCTTCCTACAAATCTTTTGAATCACTGATAGCACAGCTAAATCCAAACATCACGCTCCCCACAGTCCGTGTTTTGAATGTTCCCAACTGGCAAAGAACTGAGGTTTCCATTTCATCAAAGCCTGTTTTCACTAACAATTCAATTATCATTTCATTACTGAGCCCTTGTTCTGCTATGGACAAGCGAAATCACAACAATGAGCAGTTTCCCAGGGAAAAGCCAAAAAATGCAAAGGAAGTGATATCTGATGACATCTAGTGACGGAGAAGAAACTAAACGACTTTGATAGTTTTCAGCAGAGACTTTGATAGGTTTCAGTAGCGACCTGACACCAAGCTGCAGCTGAGCCAAGGGCCAGATTTCCAGCTACTCAACTTCTTAACCTCACTGGAGGGAAGAGAGATGACCAATTTAGATCAGTTCACGTTCATGCCGGACACTGGGCTTGGTGCCAGGCACTGTGATCAAGGAACATAAAAATGGAAAGGCACAGTCCCTGTCAAAGCCCTCAGAGCCAAGAAACCAACAATCCACCTTTTCTTCTAGAAAATGGTAACAAAGAGTTAGTGTGTTAGAGCAAAAACCACAAGGGTTTTGGTCACAAGCAGATCTTGTTTTGAATTCTGATAACTCCATTAATTAGTTATGGGACTTCGGGCAAATTATTTAACCTCTTTGGGCCTCAATTTTGCCACCTGTAAAATGGGGATAATACCATATAGGCTTGCTAGGATGGTGAGAGCTGACACTTGAAAGGAAAAAAAACAAAAACAAAAACTGTGGCACACTGCTGTTGGTACATGGTAAGTGCTATAAAAATTATAACAATAATAGTACTACCAGGAAAGTGCATTAGGGTCTGTCACTGACTAGATGTTTGAGTTTAAACAAATCATTTTGCCTCTTTGACCCTTAGCATCTTTAGCTTAAAAGGAACCTAACAGGATCCAGCTTGCAGGGTTCTGTGCAGACCAAATTATATAATGCATATAAAATTATTTGATAACCTATAAAATACTCAGGCCCCATAAAATGTCATTATATTATTACTATATTAGTGACCAAAAGGGTGGGTAGAAAAAGAAAGTTCTAATCTTACACACCCGGGGATCATTTTTCTCTTCTAATAAAAGTTCATTTTCCTTTTTAAACAATCATTTACATGCCACCTAATATGTGCTAGTCACTGTCCTAGCTATTCATAGCATATTCCCTCTGATCTTCACAACAGCCCTTTAAGGGTAAGCACTATTATCACCCCCGCTTTAAGACAAGGAAATAGGGGCTTTAAAAAGTAACTCCCTCAAGGTCACACAGATAGTGGGCACTCTTATGTACTGTACTTCACTGACCACTGAACAGTCTCTAAACCTAAACTGTGCCTACAGCGGCATGTTCCAATTTGGGGGCCCTAAGTAAACGCCCCCAAAGGACCAGCTAGCTATTTGACCCTGCTCTATACCTTGGTTTCCTTTCCGATAAAATTAGGGAGAAATACTAGATGGTTCTACCTCTGATACAGTGGTCTTTAAAAATTATATCATACAAACCAACATTTCCATCAGAGTTTCATTATTATAAGGTGCAGTTCTTACACGTTTCCTTGTTAATAGTTATTAATTCTTACAAACTGCTTGATGGGGTTAGAGAACATTCTAACTGGTACAATGATGACCAACCAAAAAATAAAAAACCCACAGACAAAGGCAGGGGGCCTAAGCTCCTTTAGTATCTATAAAGGACACAATAATATAGCTCTATGAAGGCAGCTACCGTTTTGGACTATCAATATGAGGGGTACAACCCTAGGAATGGCAGTGCTGTTAAGCCAGGACCCCAAGCCCTTGAGGTCTTTGTGGGGCTGCCATCCCAGTGCTGGACAACCTATTCCCTGACTTCGTGTAAGAAAACCAACCCCTGCATGTGCAAGTTATTTTAGTAGGGTCTCTGCTAATCCTATGGGATTCTGCCCTTAAGACCTATTCTGGTTTTTCTGGTTGGAACAACCAAATCCCCCATGACTCACAGTGCTGCCTCTCACACGTAAGTCTGGACAAACAACCTTCCCCTGAATAATTAGTAGCTTGACACTTTAATCACAAAGCTGATGCCTTCTGTAAGGCTGCCTTTTGACTTTTATGACTTTTTAAATATTTTTGTCTAATGAAACCTGCCCATTAACCCTCTTCTGACCTCTGTTTGAGAGGTGCTGTTCCATGCAGTGTGGCGTCTGCCATTCCACTGCATGCCATCTCTGGTCCAAATCCCCTCCCTTCTCGACCAGCCCATCTCAGTCACTGTTTCTAGCTGGGAAGTCTCACAAACACTAGTTCACACTTGCTTCTGATTCTGGGGCCCCCCAAAAACGCCCCAGTTCTTGGATGAAGAGTCATCACGACAGTGACTCAACCCAAACTCGAAAGCAAACAGCTACTGCCACAGGACTAAACTTGATGGGAATTTGGGGTGTTGGCCTGACATACCAACTCCAGGAACGTGACTTTGTATTCACGCCTAAGCACTAACGTCATACATAAGACACCAAAATAATGTTATGATGTTTCCAGCTATTTACGGTAAGGTGTAATAGTGACATTCCAGAAAACGCTTGTCCTAAACCTTGATGTTTAACTTTGTTTTTAAGTTGAAGCAACAAAAACATTTTACGTGCAGCAAAGCCCACATGCCTGAGGATCCCCAGGAGACTTGTGGGTATGATCTTTCACTTTAGTATTCAGTTTAGTTCAGTCACTCAGTCGTGTCTGACACTTTGCGACCCCATGAACCACAGCATGCCAGGCCTCCCTGTCCATCACCAACTCCTGGAGTCCACCCAAACCCATGTCCATTGAGTCGGTGATGCCATCCAACGATCTTATCCTCTGTTGTCCCCTTCTCCTCCTGCCCTCAAGCTTTCCCAGCATCAGGGTCTTTTCCAATGAGTCAGGTCTTCGCATCAGGTGGCCAAAGTATTGGAGTTTCAGCTTCAACATCAGTCCTTCCAATGAACACCCAGGACTTAGTATTAAGTCCATAAAAGATCTTCTTTGCTTCCTACAAGTCAAGAGACTCCAGCTTATTCATGGAACCTCTAAAGAGCAATTCTAGCTCCAGTTACAACATTCCACCAGTAAGTGTGTGCCTGTCTTTCAGCCTCCCTTAACTCTGTGCCCACCTGGCATTCTGCCACCCCAACCCCACACTCCCAGACCATAAGAGCCCTCAGAGGAGGAGCTCACCTTTACCTATGTAGGAAAATAGATAGTAGAAATTCAAAAACATTTATTATACATATCACAATGGAATATTACTCAGTTATAAAAAGGAATGCATTTGAGTCAGTTCTGAGTCTAGGTTCATTCATCTTAGAGCCTATTATACAGAGTGAAGTGTGTCAGAAAGAGAGAGACAAATACTGTATATTAACACATATGTATGGAATATAGAAAGATGGTACTGACGATCTTACATGCAGTGCAGCAAAGGTGACACAGATGTAAAGAACAGACTTTTGGACTCAGTGGGAAAAGGAGAGAATGTGATGATTTGAGAAAATAACATTAAAACATATATGCTGCTACTACTGCTGCTAAGTCGCTTCAGTTGTGTCTGACTCTGTGCAACCCCATAGATGGCAGCCCACCAGGGTCCTCTGTCCCTGGGATTCTCCAGGCAAGAATACTGGAGTGGGTTGCCATTTCCTTCTCCAGAAACATATATATTACCATATATAAAACAGATGATCAGTGTGTTTGATGTATGACACAAGGCATACAAAGTCAGCGCTCTGTGACAGTCTAGAGGGATAGGATGGGCAGGAGGAGGGCTCAGGATGGAGGGGACGAATGTATACCTATGGCCAATTCATACTGACGTATGGCAAAAAACCATCACAATATTGTAAACTTATTTCCTCCAATTAAAACAAATAAATTTTTAAATTAATTTCAATAATTCACATTCCTTATAAGAAATAGCAGTTAAAAGATTTAACCCGATTATAGGACTATATATCATATTGTCATTATATATATGAATATAAAATCAATGTCAGGTACTAGCAAATCTCTGATACAAAACCTTCCAGAAAAACCCCACCTCATTTTAGGAAATAATACTCACATATACAAACAGAAATCTGTCCATGGATTTCATTTTGTCTTTTTTGTTTTATTTTTTAAAACTTCTGCTTTCACCTCACTTTTCTTTATTTATTTTTTAATTGAAGGATAATTGTTTTACAGAATCTTTTTGTTTCCTGTCAAACCTGAACATGAATCAGCCATATTCACCTCACTTTTGCTTCCTTACTTCTTAACACTAGAAATGTGAAGGTTAGTCAACCTAGATAAGAATGAGTCCTCTTAGGCTCCTTTCCTGAAAATGGCAACAAATACTCATGGAACCAGGATAAGGGACAAGTGCTGACTGGGTCACACTCAGTTCAGGCCCCTTCATTATAGGTTGATAAAGGACTTAAAAACAAAAGAGGAACTCAAGAAGAAGGAGCCCCATCCTTCAAAATGAAGTGTGTACGTTTCATTATGTCTTTAAGCAAAAATACCACAAAACAAGTTGCAAATAATTTTTGAGCCAAGCCACACTGTGGTTCTGATATTAACAACCAATCCCTCCTGACCAGGAAACCGAGGAAGCCCTCGCCACCGTGGCATTGCTCCTCCTTCTTGTTGAGCCCTGTGTCCTGTTATCTATTGACTCTTCTCTTTGTTCCATGCTGGTAAACTTCCGAAGAGCCTGCCTCTTTACAGGAGAGCTGATGGGGTCTTGCAGAAGAATCTCCATCTCTTGTCTGCAGTTTATTTGTGGTTTAGACTCTTTTTTTCCCCCCCTTAATAGCTTAATAATTCTACCATAGCATTTTCTGGGCTTTCTATATCAACCCCTCCGGAACCATGACCAGGAAATTTCTCCAGACAGTAAACTGGGACATTCATAATGTTCACCTCATTTGTTTCTCATCACTTAAGGATCAAAGATACCTCACGGCCTGATGTCCGGTATCTTGAAATGATTGCCTCATAGTTTTTGTTTAGTTTTAGGGGGTAGTTTAGGCAGGAGAATAAATCCAGTTCCTTTTATTCCACCTTAGCTAGAAGCAGAAGTCCATTTGAAAAGCAAATTCCAAACAAGATAAAACAAAACAAATAAAACAGACAACATGATAGATAGACAAACAGACAGGTAGAAAGAAATAACAGACCAGATAAATTTGTCAAGATATTTTTAGAACATATTTTGATACTATTAATTTGGTAAAAACACTACTAGGTCACTTTTTCCTTTACATCAATTTCCTCCTTAAATACAATGAAGCATCAACTGTTTAACAAAGTAAGTCATCCATAGGTCTGTTCTCTTCCAGCTGATAGTCAATACTTGACCATCTCTTCCAACCTAAGAAAGTCACGAACACCCACACAGAATGCAAAATGCAATGGCATCCACTGCGTGTGACTGTCTAGGCTATTCTCATTTTTCCAGTTGCTTTTCATGCTTCTGCTGCATGTTCTTCTTCCTTGGCAGAGAATAACCACCTCAAACTATTAATATAAGACGCTGTTCCATGCTTCTTTTTGTTTTTGTTTTTTTGTAACAGTGGTATGTGTTCTTAACTGTATTAATATAAAATCTCTCACAGCAGCTAGTGGGGACATTACTCACTCTATTGATCTTATCATCTTAGCCCTCCTTTCCCCATGTTTCACTTCCTTTGGAGGCGTTATACTCTTCCTCTCCAGCAAATTGTTCTCATCTACCTCTGGTTGATTTCTGAGCTCCCTGACTCAGGGTAGCTCAGGAAATCTTCATATCCCCAACTGGGAAAATGGCCTCAGAAGGACTTAGAAGGACACAGGGCACCATGACAAGACCAAGGGGTTGGGCCTTTGTTTCCCTACTTTGAGTCACCCAAAGTTCAACACTTAAATTAGTCTGTAGTCCAAATTACTTTTTTTGCTTGTTCACTGCTACATTAACCCTTGCAAATGCAAGAGACAAAGCAACTATGTTTTACCTTCCAGGCCCACAGACAGCTCTTCAAACTGCCTTTCCTCTTCTATGGAAGAGGATTGCATTTCTCCCCAGCGTCAGGAGGAAAAAGCTTTAGGTGGCCAACTGTCCTGGTTTGCCCAGGGCAGAACAAGGTTGCCCAGGGCTGGAGGGGATTCCTGGTTTGCTGTATGACTTCTAGTTTTAAAATCAGACAGTCTTATGTAAAGAAGGATAAATAGTCAAGTTAGTGCTTCCTCGTTAAATGCCATATCATTTCTGGTTCACCAAAATAATTACCACCACCACCACCACCCCCCACTCCCGCCATGGGATGATCAAAAAAGATGATCAACACAAAAGATTAATTAAAATTAGATTCAAAATTCAGTATCCCCAATCACTGATTTCTCCAGGTATCGTTAACCTAAATGCACAATAGGGCAGTTTGACAAACATTTTACATGTCTTAAACATATTTATCTGTTTTTCTAGGTATTTCAGTTTCAAAATTATTCTCCTTATTTATTTATTTCCCTTTCATTTTCAACTATTACCCCTTTCCTTCCATGATTTTAAGAAACAAGTTTGGAATTACTTTAGTGGTCAAAGTGATGAAACATTTAAAAATTTATTGTCTGAGTTACATTCTGTTCTAAAAATAGTGTAAATCCTCTGTGTAGAAAAATACCAACATGTACATGTATGTTGCTTAGAACAGTACTAACATGAAATTAAAAGATGCTTGCTGCAGCCATGAAATTAAAAGACACTTGCTCCTTGGAAGGAAAGTTATGACCAACCTAGATAGCATATTAAAAAGCAGAGACATTACTTTGCCAACAAAGGTCCATCTAGTCAAAGCTATGGTTTTCCAGTAGTCATGTATGGATGTGAGAGTTGGACTATAAAGAAAGTTGAGCACTGAAGAATTGATGCTTTTGAACTGTGGTGTTGGAGAAGACTCTTGAGAGTCCCTTGGACTGCAAGGAGATCCAACCAGTCCATCCTAAGGGAAATCAGTCCTGAATATTCATTGGAAGGACTGATCCTGAAGCTGAAACTCCAATACTCTGGCCATCTGATGTGAAGAACTGACTCTTTGGTAAAGACCCTGATACTGGGAAAGATTGAGGGCAGGAGGAGAAGGGGCTGACAGAGGATGAGATGGTTGGATGGCATCACCGACTCAAATGAGTTTGCGCAAGCTCTGGGAGTTGGTGATGGACAAGGAAACCTGTGCTGCAGTCCATGGGGTCACAAAGAGTTGGACACGACTGAGTGACTGAACTGAACATGTATGTTGCTTAGAAAAATACTAATATACTAGCATGTACAGTATGTTGTGGACAAAGAATGTCTCCTGCCATATCAGTAAACAAAGGATGTGGCAGCTATCAAGACGTCAGCCACTGCAGCAAACCCCCAAACCCCGACAGTGCATCTGAGGGGATTCAGGGTGGAGAAGAAGAGGATGGTGGCCCTAAAGACTCAAGGCACATATTGAAGGAATAATTTCAATAAGTCCAGGCTCCTGCATCTTCCCATATGTAGAAAAGTACTACTGACTAACTTCAGATGTCTGTTCTTCTTTAATTAGCAATAACCTTTGGATATTCAGACTACCTGGGTTGTTTTCTTTTCTTACGAGGACTCCTATATATGCTGGCTCCTCCCTTATCTCTTCAGAATAGTCCCTCAGAGCTATCTGAAATGCTGTCTCCCGAGCTTAAGTCCTCATAAGTTCTCCAAATAAAACATATTTCTCTACTTTTAAGTTGTGCATTTTTTTTCAGTCAACAATATCCATGTAGAAATACATAAATTATTGTCTCTGCATTCAAAATCTAAAGAAAATAAATCAAATGTTGGCAGTGTTTATTCCTGAGCAAGTGGGACGTGAGATTATGCTCTTTCTTTTTTTTCTGATCCTTCTGTAATATGATTAAAAATAAATAGCGGGGAAATTCCCTGGTGGTCAAGTGATTAGGGCTCCATGCTTGCACTGCCAAAACCTAGAGTTTGATCCCTGGTCTGGAAACTAAGATACTACAAACCATGTGGTGTGGGCCAAGGGGGGGAAAAAAAATCTGGCTTGAAAAAAGTATATATCAGTAAGAATTCAATCATTTTTAAATTAAATAACAGTAAAGAAGAAGAGGATCTGGAAGTTGGAAATTTATGAGTTTGAAAATTCATTTTTCCCTCTTAAAATTTTTATAATCCTAATTCAATTATGCTTACCCTCTTACTTGGCTATGATTTTACTTTCATAAAGGGTATTTAATTTCTTTCAATTAACCTCCTATTTTTGCCATTTAAGTTCTTTCAGCTAATCCTCTATTACTGGTTACTTACTTTTTCCAATGAATCACTTATTATCAGACATATGGACTATTTCAGCTTTTCCTTGCCACAAACAGGGAGACACAGAAAGTAAAAAATCACCGACTAATATTAGACTTACGTGAAAAAAAAAAAGATTGTAAAACATAATTTTTTTATCAAATAATCATTTCAGTCACATCATTATGCTGGCCAGCTCTTCTTCACCAAACTGCTTTGGTCAAAGTGTTTTTGACCACATCACCTAGACTCCTAAAGTATGAATTATACACTCATTTTGAGGAGGAATATAGAGAAGAGCTTGAAGAGAGAAAGTAATGAGATGTGGTGACACCACCATTTCTTTTTTTTTTTTTTTTCATTTATTTTTTATTAGTTGGAGGCTAATTACTTTACAACATTGTAGTGGGTTTTGCCATACATTGACATGAATCAGCCATGGATTTACATGTGTTCCCCATCCGGATCCCCCCTCCCGCCTCCCTCCCCATCCCATCCCTCTGGGTCTTCCCAGTGCACCCGCCCTGAGCACTTGTCTCATGCATCCAACCTGGGCTGGTGATGTGTTTCACCCTTGATAGTATACTTGTTTCAGTGCTATTCTCTCAGAACATCCCACCCTTGCCTTTTCTTTAAAGACATCCGAATTTACTGAGTGCATTCTAGAGGGTGTGAGGGACCATGGCCATTACAGAGAAATCGCCACAATTTCACCATTCCTTTCCCTTTCCCCATACTTCCTCACTTGCAGACAGCATCGCAGATTAAACACCTGCCATTATGTCCCCCAAACACCCTACAGACTTATAACATTTACTTCTCATTTTTATGTTAGTTTATATATTACAAACATTCTCTGTCATAGGTTGTAGTGCCCTTCCTATCAGTTATGAAGCTCTCAGCTGCCTGTTACCCTGATGCAAACTCTCTCAGGTGATAGGGAAATTGGTTATTTCATATTCACAAAGTCCAGAAGTCCAGAAAGCTTTTGGATTTCCTGGTTCAATGACAGATCTATGTCATCAAAAGCTTTCTTCTTCTCCCCATTCTGCAGCCTCAGGGTTTCAACTTGGTATAGAGACTGCCTGTTTGCGTGGTTGAAAACGGTTACCAGCAACAACCAGAAAGAGAAGGAGAAAGCTGTTCTTCCAACCACGGCATACAGTCAACACTCCATATCCCCAGGTTCCATATTCCCCTACTGTGGATTGAAAATATTTAGGGAAAAAAATTTCATGAAGTTTCAAAAACAAATCTTGAATTTGTCAGCAACTACTTGCACAGCATTTACAATTGTATTTAAAAACTATTTACAGAGCATTTACATTGTATTAGGTATTATAAGTAACTAGAGATGATTTAAAGTATATAGGTGGAAAGGCATAGATTATACAAAAATACTACACCATTTTATATAAGGGATTTGAGCATCCCTGGATTTTGGTATCTGTGGCAGTCCTAGAACCAATCCACCAAAGATACTGAGGGATGACTATATATGGCTTCCATTTAGTCTGATGTGACTAGTTTAGGACACACATTCTACGTAGAACCAATAACAGTTGCCGCAAAAATGCCATGTACTGACAGACCTAGACTCAAAGGAATTAAGTTTTACCTGCAGAATTGGAAAGGTGGCATCTGAATAAAAAAATTCTCTTAGGAAAGAGAAGAAGGGAAGGTGTGTTGAGTAGAGAACCAATTGGACACAATATACCCTTGCTGCATTTTCCTTTTATGATTCCTTCATCCCATATTGATCAAATTACCCAGACAGCTGCTACCTCTCTACCTCACTGGATTCTGGAGGTGAATTATAGTATGGTGGTAAAGAGCTCTGGAATTCCAAAGTCATGGCTCACTCCCACTTCTGCCACTTCCTTCCTTCGTGAAGAAGCCTTATGAGCATCGAGACATTATTTGATTTCTGTGTCTATCTTTACAACTGTAAAATGGGGGTGGTTATAATTGCTATTTCATTAGATTGCTATATGGATTCCATAAGAGAGTCGAAGAAGTCCCTATCATCAGGGACTTCATAAAATCAGGGACTTCATATAGTGAAGGTTTAGCAAATGCTAGTTTTACTTATTAGTACTAGTAACTTAATTTTATGCAAAATGGTAATCTTACCAGTGATCCTCAAAGCATGGCCCCTGGATCAGCAGCATCAGATTGCCTGGGGACTTACAACAAAAAATTCAAGCTTCACGAGCAGACGAACTGAATCTAAAACTCTGGGGGTGGTCCAACAATCCAGGTTTTATCAAGGCCTCCCAGTAATCCCAAAGCACATTCAAGTTTGAGAATCATGGCTCCACATGGGCTCTACCTGCAGCCAAACAGCACCAGTGACCATTCCTAGAAAGAGCTTCACGATCCTTGGTGAAAATATCTTCCCTTTGGGTACCCCTCACCCTGTTGTGCTCCCTCCACTGTATCACCAGCTTCAGAAGGCTCAGCCCAGACATTACCTTACACTGATGTTATATCTGCCTGGAACGTTCTTCCTCTAAATCTTTGCACAGGTGAGTCCTTCTCATGTCCAAGTTCTCAGGCTATACTACCCAAAGCAATCTATAGATTCAATGCAATCCCTATCAAGCTACCAACAGTGTTTTTCACAGAACTAGAACAAATAATTTCACAATTTCTATGCGAATACAAAAAACCTCGAATAGCCAAAGTAATCTTGAGAAAGAAGAATGGAACTGGAGGAATCAACCTGCCTGACTTCAGACTCTACTACAAAGCCACAGTCATCAAGACAGTATGGTACTGGCACAGAGACAGAAATATAGATCAATGGAACAGAATAGAAAGCCCAGAGATAAATCCACGAACCTATGGACACCTTATCTTCGACAACGGAGGCAAGGATATACAATGGAAAAAAGACAACCTCTTTAACAAGTGGTGATGGGAAAACTGGTCAACCACTTGTGAAAGAATGAAACTAGAACACTTTCTAACACCACACACAAAAATAAACTCTAAATGGATTAAAGATCTAAATGTAAGACCAGAAACTATAAAACTCCTAGAGGAGAACATAGGCAAAACACTCTCTGACATAAATCACAGCAGGATCCTCTATGACCCACCTCCCAGAATACTGGAAATAAAAGCAAAAATAAATAAATGGGACCTAATGAAACTTAAAAGCTTTTGCACAACAAAGGAAACTATAACCAAGGTGAAAAGACAGCCCTCAGAATGGGAGAAAATAATAGCAAACGAAGCAACAGACAAAGGATTAATCTCAAAAATATACAAGCAACTCCTGCAGCTCAATTCCAGAAAAATAAATGACCCAATCAAAAAATGGGACAAAGAACTAAACAGACATTTCTCCAAAGAAGACATACAGATGGCTAACAAACACATGAAAAGATGCTCAACATCACTCATTATCAGAGAAATGCAAATCAAAACCACAATGAGGTACCATTACACGCCAGTCAGGATGGCTGCTATCCAAAAGTCTACAAGCAGTAAATGCTGGAGAGGGTGTGGAGAAAAGGGAACCCTCTTACACTGTTGGTGGGAATGCAAACTAGTACAGCCGCTATGGAGAACAGTGTGGAGATTTCTTAAAAAACTGGAAATAGAACTGCCATATGACCCAGCAATCCCACTTCTGGGCATACACACCAAGGAAACCAGATCTGCAAGAGACACGTGCACCCCAATGTTCATCGCAGCACTGTTTATAATTGCCAGGACATGGAAGCAACCTAGATGCCCATCAGCAGACGAATGGATAAGGAAGCTGTGGTACATATACACAATGGAATATTACTCAGCCATTAAAAAGAATTCATTTGAATCAGTTCTAATGAGATGGATGAAACTGGAGCCCATTATACAGAGTGAAGTAAGCCAGAAAGATAAAGAGCATTACAGTATACTAACACATATATATGGAATTTAGAAAGATGGTAACGATAACCCTATACGCAAAACAGAAAGAGACACAGATGCACAGAACAGACTTTGGGACTCTGTGGGAGAAGGCGAGGGTGGGATGTTTCTAGAGAACAGCATTGAAACAAGTATATTATCAAGGGTGAAACAGATCACCAGCCCAGGTTGGATGCATGAGACAAGTGCTCGGGCCTGGTGCACTGGGAAGACCCAGAGGGATCAGGTGGAGAGGGAGGTGGGAGGGGGGATCGGGATGGGGAACACATGTAAATCCATGGCTGATTCATGTCAATGTATGACAAAAACCAATACAATATTGTAAAGTAATTAGCCTCCAACTAATAAAAATAAATAAATAAAATAAAAAATAAATGCTATCTCGTTAGATACACTTTCTCATGCCACTGAGTCCAAAGCATCTGGAGTCTCTCTCCACTACATGACACTGTTTTATTGTTTCCACAGCACTTATCACTATCTGGACTTGTTTACTTTTTATTTATAAACTGTCTGCCTCCACCCACTAAGATATAAGATTGGTAAAGGTAGAGACCTTGTCTAACCACTGCTATATAGATACTTAGCACCCAAAATAGTGCCTGGAAAATAGTAGGCACTCATTAAATATTTGCTGCATGAATAAATAAACAAAGTGACAGATTTTTGTAATACCAACATAAAGGCCAAATGAGCTGTGCCATGCTTCTCACATGATTCAAGTCATCACACTATGAGACAACAAACACGTTCAGAAGTCTCTGTTCTAAGATCAAAGAATTATAGCTCCGACATGGTAGAGAGGGCAGGAAGTCCCCGGCTGCTTCCCTCCTCCATGTGAGCAGGCAGGAAGCCAGCCAGGCAACTGTATTTGCTCTCTTCAAGCCTTTCCCCATGGTCTTGCTGGCTTGTTTGTTTCATTACACTGACAACTCACAAATGTTTACTGCCTCCCTGTTAAGCCCTGTTTCCTGACATCCTGATGTTTCTGAAGATGAGCAATTTGTCCACCTCTACCTCATAGTAACCCCTTACACCTTAAAGTGGGTAATGAAGTCAAGCCTTGGCTTTTCTTTTCAAAAGTGAGTGACTCCAATCCCTTTCAATGCTCCTCCAAGGGTTCATTTTTAAATGTCTAAGCTTTCCTGAGGAGCCTCTCCAGCTTTTTCCATTATTTATAAAATGAAGACATTCAAACTGGGAGCAATGATAAAAAAAGATTCAGAATGTTTCTTTTTTTTTTAACTTTTTATTTTATATTGGCGTATAACCAATGAACAATGCTGCGATAGTTTCCGGTACACAGCAAAGGTCCTCAGCCAAACATAGACATGTATCCATTCTCCCCCCACACTCCCCTCCCACTCAGGAGGCCACAGAACACTGAGCAGGGCTCCCTGTGCTACACATTCGGTCCTTGTCGGTTCTTCTTTTATTAAATTAAAGGAGCTTGCAGACTCTGTGCAGCAGTAACACAGGCTAGAAATATTACAACATATGGGTTCAGGTCTCCACCTAGCCACTTACGATCCCTGTGCTTCAGACACATGGTTTAACTTTTCTGATCCTTATTTTGATCCCTCTAAAATGGAAGCTCCCATTCCTCAAGATTTTTGTGCCAATCATGTATGAAAGCATAAAATGTGAAATGCTTTACCAACACAAATAACTGTTGAGAGTACTTTTGATTTCCCTTTAAAAAGTCAGTGGATGCAGAGGTGTTAAATAATAAACTCTATGTTATATCAAGAAAGGCACCAGCTCTAAGGGAGAACCTCTCCAATAGCTCTCTCATGGATCCACTGATGATGAAGCACAGCCCATGCTCACAAGTTCCTTTAGTGCTTATTATCAGAGCACTGTTGACCTTCGCCAGAAGAACGGCTGCATCGGACTTTCTGAGAAGAGTTCTCTTATAAATCAAAGAGACTCCAAATGAGTAATTTTAGTTACAAGCAGTATATCCTATTAAGAAAATAGATTTTTCATCTTGGTAAGTGTTGTGGCATAAGAATGTATAAATACAGGAAGCAGAACTAACCAATGGCCCCACCTCGGCTCTGGGGCCATTCACTTCTTTGTGATGAGGCCACACCTCCCACAAGCTCTTCCCAGCCAATTACTGAGCTCAGAAGCAATAGCTTGGGTGCCTCATTCTGGAAAGAAAGAACTTGTAAGGACTCTATTGGTTGACTTTGGCTCAAGATTGTCTCCCCTACCAAAGTTTCCTTGGATGGCACAGACGTCTAAGATGCTTCCACTCAACATCCCTAACTCTCCCCTTCCCTCAGGACAGACCTCCATCATGTTCTGTCAGCTCTGCCAGCTTCTCCAGTCCCATCCTGTTTTCCCTCACAAGTATTTTCCCAAATAAAATCTTTGGCATCTTTTTCTTAGAAGATCCTGACCAACATTGTAAACAAAACAAAAAAGAAATTTCTTAGTTTTCCAGGCACTTTTGCATCTATAATCACATCTTTTCCTTTCAATTAGTCAATAAGTTACACAAATGGGAAACTGGAGTCCCCACTATTTAAATGAAGAAATAAGGAACTTGGCCAAGATCAATTACCTCATTTTTTCTGGTAGCCTCTCCATCTCCTAGTCTTCCATGCTCAGTGGTCAGGGGGAAAAAAAAAAAACTTCATGTTTACTTTTCTTTTTCATTATTATTTTCCTAGGATGAACAATAGCACCTACAATTTATTAAGTAGGCAATGTAGAAGCACATTACATATATTCAATTTTTAATTCTCGCAAAAACTCAAGAAGGTAATTACTGCCCCCTTTTATATATGTGAGTAAATAGCTTCAAAAAGTTAAGTAACCTGCTCAAGGTCACTCACCTACTAAGTAGAGGACCCAGGACCAGCCTGTGACTCTAAATCGAATGCTATTAGCATTAATAGCAATATCTCAAAACCACAAAACATTTTACTAAGCATTTCTACGTGCATTAGGAAGTGGACTTGGCACCCACCAGTTAACTCCCCCTGCAGAAGTCTGGAGGAGACAAGAGCTAGGGAAAGGAACGGGGTGACAGGCGCTGACAAGGTACTAGCAAGGGTGAGAATGCCTATCTCCCTAACGCTTTAGCTCAGGCTGCACAAGAGTCACTCGTGGCCATCAGTAGTCCAAGGACCTTGATTTCAAAGAAAGCGTGGGCGGCAAAAGCAAGCCTTTGTTAAAGAGATTGCCAGAAAATATTTTCTCAAGTAATGTTCCTAAAATTATTAGAGGGACATCAGCTTCCTACCACCCACCAGCCATGGAATGGGGAAGAAAGCGTCAAGCACTCAAGGCTCCCCATGCTCCAATGCTCAGCCTCCTCCCCATCTTCATCTCCCATCCAGTTCTAATCTACCCGCATCCCCAGCGGGCTGTCACATACCTCGGCCTAGTTCATCCTTTCTCTGCTAACTCCCCCTCGTTCCTCAACAACTCAACTCAGCCACCATACACTACAGGAAGACTTTTTTAACACTTAGCCTGAGAAAGCTAGAGGACCCCTCCTCTGGGTTCCCTTATCTTTGCCCCAGTGTTTACCTCACCTCAACATTTCCTTTATTGTGTTGAGATTCTTCCCCATTAGAAATACAAACAGAATTATTTCTCCTTAAAACATTATCCATACCTCACCACTCTGGCCCATAAAGTGCTTCAAGGGGGATCCTATGGAAGGTAAGAGAAGACGATCCGGGTTCCATGCTCTGGCTTTCAAGACCCTAAATGACATGGTCCCTGAGCTTGTCTCCAAACTCCCCCTTTTTCCTTTGCCTACTACTGTCAAACCACTGTCTGCATTTAGATCAATTACCACACCAACCCTATTTTGCCTTAAGACTTATTTCCTCTGTTCTTATGGAGTTGTCCCCTTTAAATTCTTCAGATCTTTACTTGAACGTTGCCTTCTTAAAGATGCCTTCCATTTCCACTTCTAGAACTACCATATTCCCTCCCACTGTTCCCTAGTCTTTCTCCTCACTACAACCACAAAACTTTTTTAAAAGGGTATTTATTTACTCCTTTGCATGACACATGCATGGTAAGTTGCTTCAGTCATGTCCGACTCTGTGCAACCTCATGGACTGTAGCCTACCAGATTGTCTGTCCATGGGATTCTCCAAGCAAGAATACTGGAGTGGATTGCCATGCCCTTCTCCAGAGGATCTTCCCCACCTCAGACTCCAATTCACATCTGTCTGCATCTCCTGCGTTGCAGGCAGATTCTTTATTCACTGAGCCACCTGGGAAGCCCATTTACTCCTTAATTTGTTATTTAAAACTTGAATTCAATGGAAAACACATCTTCAACTTCTCATGCTATTGAGAGCAAGGATCCAGACAGGCTTATTAAACTGTATTCTCCCAAGGTGTTTGGTCCAACAGTATATTCTCAAATTTGTTGAATAAGTGAATGAGCAGGCAAAGTTCAGGAAGAACATTAAAAGACAGGGAATTACAGAACAGCAGAAATTCATAGAATTTAAATATTAGCTAGTTTCCATAATGACTTGTTCTGAGTGAACTCTAAGTGCTTTGTAAATATTAATTACATTCTCTTCACAAGCAAAGAAAGTAAAGCCAAGTGAAGTGACTTTTCCAAGAGTAATATAATGAGTTAAATAGGGAGCTTTGGTCTTGACTCTGAATAGCTTTATTTTATACCATCTTATTCCCAAAGGATTTGAGGTGGCTTTGAAAGACAGACAGTTACACAATTTAGAGTGTCCGCAAAAAAACAAACCAAGCCGGTTGCTCAGGAGAAGCACGACTATTCCTGGTACAAGGTCTGAAAGAAACATTTCCCCTGGGTCCTCACAAAGAGTAGCAACCACATCCTCAGTCACATCCTCCAGGACATGCAGCAGTGGGGCTCACAGGCTTGTTTGCTAGCATTCCACAGTGTGGGCTGATGGCACAAGGCCAAGGCTCAGATACATGGAGCAATTCTCCAAGGAGCCAAATCAAGACAGTCCAGGTGTGCAATTCTCTGATGGTCTGTCTTAATCCAAAAAGGACATCTGGTGATTCTGGAGGACTCATTTAACAGCTTCATGTGCTGGGGCGCTGTGAATTTTACTTCCCACATGAAAACTTCTAATAAGTATTAAATGACAGTGGATTGAAAGTGACCAGCATCCAGAACACAGTCAATATTGTGGAACTATGAGAGTTCTGTATGATTTATCCATCAGATGACCTGGGGAAGGTATAAGTTAAGCTGCTGTAGTAAAGAAATCTCAAAATACAGTAATTTGGATAAAACCAAAGTTTATTTCTCTCTTACGTAACAGTCTAGGTATATGACGTTTGTTCAAGACAGGTGGATATCTCCGCTCCACAAGGTCATCTAGGGACTCAGGCTGGCAGTGTACCTCTACCATCCTCAACAAGAAGCTTCTTTTCAATCCAAGGCAGCTGCCCTGGTTGTTGACATTTTAGAGTCAAAGGAAAGACAGAAGGAGAGTGAAAGGCAAACAACTTCCTTGTAAAAATATAACCTGAAAGTGGCACAGGTCAATTGTTTGATCATTTAGCGACACAGACACACCTACTTGCAAGGAAGAGTGGGGGAATGGAATCCATACCTAAAACTCAAGGAGATTATATTACTTCCAGGAAGAACAGGAGAGGGGATAAGGGAAACCATAAGAATATACTACTAGGAATTGGCTTCTGCTTAAACAGAATTACCCTTGGATTAAAGACCAAGCCATTACTGGCCTTTGGGAAATAAAGGCAGACACCTGTTACAGGTTCAAATTTTGTTCAAATTTCATGTGTTCTGTCCAGTGCACAGACAGCAAAGGATCAAGACCCCAAAGTTCTACATCATATGCAATGCTACACTCATTTTAGCCAGAAAAAATTTTAAGATGCTTCTAAATGCCAACTACAATCATAAAAGAATCAACAGAGCTTCTGTGTAATATTAGACATTAAGAAATATTATATCCTTGTGAATCTTCCAAGATAAACTAATTGCAAAATGTAAGTGAAGGTGTACAAATAAGATGACAACCACATAGGATTCTTAACTCCAAGCTAGTTAAATGTCAGAGGATCTTTATTAAAACTCAGTAAATTGGAAAAAAAAAAAAACTCAGTAAATTGGTTTTGGAATAGTTGATCTTAGATGACTTCTTTCTGTAAGCCATTAGATGATAGCATCAATTTGTTTGAGGAGGTATTCTTAGTTTGAAACAATAAAAATCATGATGAGGTACGACATTTTGTTATTGTTATTCTCTCTGTCTAGGGAGTTAGAAAGCATGTGTTTATCTCATCCAAATGGGATGTCATATTACTACCACACAGTTTTATAAAAACTGGACAGCAGGATTTATCACTTACTCCACTGAAAATCATCTCCTCCCTCAGAAGGCTGCTCTTGTCTCTGCTGCCAACCATGCTGGTAGTAAGGTTTAAATTCTGTATAAGCTTTAGTCAGTTGTTCTAGTCCAGTCGCTAAGCCGTGTCTGATTCTTTGTGACCCCATGGACTTGTAGCACACCAGGTTTCCGGTCCTTCATCTCCCGTCTATAGGGACATAGATTTTCTCCCATAAGCAATGCCATTCCATGGAGTGAAAGTTTAAGAAAAAGTCTATAAAACATAAAACTCTTAGTATGTTCTTACTAATTTTCTCCACAAGATGGTAAAGAATATAACAAAAGTCAACAGTGTTTAAAGTTGACCTACTCCTTATGGACTAAGAAGTCCACATGTGTAGTTTTAGTCAGAAGCAAAACAGGTACTTAGTCTAGATACCAGGTGAGTAAATGTACACGTCTACAGTTTGGGAGAAATTGGTGGTTGCTCTATTAAATACAGAAGGGCCTAATGCTATCAGCAGGCATGCTTTCAAGTATGCCCTAATTACTAGAACAAATAGCCAACATACCTCTACCATCCTCAACACACGTGTGTGTTGATACGTGTGTGTAAAAATGATGTGAAGAACTAGGTTCTCATCAGCACAGTTTGCTAAGACGAGAAGGAAAGGAGAACTAACAGCTGTTGAGTATCCTTATGTGTCAGGGATAATATAACACCATGTCCTTCATCTTCGTCTTTGCTTTACTTCTCACAACAACCCTGTGCAGCAGGCACTATCATCATCACTTTAGAGATGAGGAACCTGAACCACAGGGGTGTGAAGTGACCTGCCCAAGCCCACACAGCTCATGCTCAGAGAAGCTGGAATTCGGCCCAGCTCATGCTCTTTCAAGCAAATCACACCGCTGATCGGGAATTCTGTTTACTCCCCCACTTGCTTTAGGCACCACAGGCTGACCATAACTGGGGCCTGGGTCTACAAAATCCAGGGAGTGGTCCCTACGGGGGTTTTCAATTCCACTAGAGTCCTGCTAGTAAGCTCCTTGTCTGTCTTACTTGCTGTTACATACTTCACCTAAGATAGTGCCTGCACCATTTTCTCCCCCCCAAAAATTTTTTTTAATCAATGAAAGATTGAGATTAGTCACTTACCTATGACAAAGATGGTAAATGATTTCTAGAGAATTCTCAATGTCTCTAATGGCTTGGATCTCAGCTTGAATTTGTTTAATATAAAAATTCTATCTACAACACATTTCATAAAGTTCAACAACTATTTCTAGTATTATTATAAAACTGTCATTTATTTACAATTGTCATGGTATTATTCTAGATACTTACATGTATTATCACATTTAATGTCATAGTAACTCTACAAAGGAGGTACTGATTTCATTCATGAAAAAGGTGTAAAATGATTCAGTAACTCAAAGGACTTGACCCAAAACTGCTCAACTCTAAACACAAATGGCGGACCTAGAAACAAGCATTATTTTAAAATGATTGATTCAAAAGAAGAATAAATTTCAAATTTCAATTGTTAGCATATTATTCAAAGTCAGCAGGCTATTTCACAAATACATGAAAACTTACATCCACTAAACAAAAAGATTACATCTCACAGTTCATATGCAGTCTGACCATATTAAATTTTAAGCACAAATAAAACCTTTAAATGGTCATACAAACTAAAAGAATGATGTAACTTGAATTCTGTTTGTCTTCACAGTCACTGTGCTATCATTATTTACTTCAAATCTTCAGTTTAAACACAGGAGTGGGTGGACTATAGGTGTTGGAGACAAAGCAGATATGAGAGGAGGAGTAAAGATCCCAAACCACCGTGAACTTACTCTCAAAGCCAACACACGGAGTTGAGTTCATGCATGCTGTTGCTGCTTAGTCACTTCAGTCATGTCCAACTCTTTGTGACCCTATGGACTGTACCCCACCAAGCTCCTCTGTCCACGGGATTTTCCCAGCAAGAATACTATAGTAAGTTGCCAGGGGATCTTCCCAACTCTGGAATCAAGCCCAGGTCTCCTTCATTGCAGGCAGGTTCTTTACCTCTGAGCCACCAGGGAAGCCCTGAGTTCACGCATACTAAGCATAAATTACATAACTCAGAGTTTTTTTAATCAATTTAGAAGACAAAGAAAGGATAAGATACAAAAATGTGCTACCATGACGCTTATACATGTATTATTAAGTTACCCTAGTCATTGTTTAAAGCTTAGAACAAAAGATTTTCTCAAACTGTAAAGTATCACTGACATTGTTGAAAATTGCAAATGCATGTGATAAAATGCAAAACAACTTTTAATTCTTTTTATTATTGTTTTTAAGTTCTCTATAGACAATATACCTTATATCACCTGCACCTGAAGCTGACCCTTCCCACTACCATTCCCCTTGGTAAGGCACTGATGAAGACAGCATTCAATCTCCCAGTCACGTGTGTACTATTATTAATACTTGAGCTCAATTATGCACTTTCCTATTCATTCTTTAAATTCACACAAATATCCACATGGTAGAAAGACAAGTTATTCTCCAACATGGAGCCCTATTAATAACTCCCTACTGTTTAGAAGGAAAGAAGAGTTCCTGGCTTCAGTTACCTTGATGATCCCCCTGTTACTCAACAAACCTCTCTTCAAGGTTGCTTCCTGAGCATAACACAGAAAGGGCTGCCTTGCTAACCTCTGGAATTATATTCTATATTTTTCCTGTCTTTGTTAGTTCCATGGTCTCTTATTGTAAATTATGTGCATAAATCAGCACAGTCTGGAAAAGTGGAACAATCACTACCACTTGGTGAAAAGCAAACCCATGTTTAATATTCTTTTCCAGTGACTGAACATATCCAAAAACCCTCTGAAAATGTAGCATAAAATAAAATACTAAATGGACTATAAATTAGAGGTGAGAGAGGAGAAAATAGGAGTAAGAAGAGATTTAGAATTATTCTGATTAAGTCCAGAAGTTTTGTGAGAAAAAATCAGTTGTGCCTATATTACTTTTTGCGCATTATACAGTACTATTTTTGTGCATTATATAGCATATGGATGTCATATATGTTAGAGAAAATTCCTAGGGTCTTTATGATCTCAATAAATATATCATGAATGAAGGACTTTGTAAAATAAATATTAGTTATACTGAGTCAGAATATTTTGTCATCTGTAGCTCTTTCTCCTAAAATGATTCACATAAATTGCAATCAGATTGTATTTGTCCCTAGGGAAATTTAATCTCTTGATAATTCTTCATTACTAACATTGATTAATCCCTACAGTAAATTCACACAGTTAATAGTTATAAACTTCCCTGTTTGTGACATGGTGTCAGGGAATAATTCCTTTGAATGCTTCAGGGTAAGTGACAAGAAAGGAGATGAGGGTGGGCTCCTAAGACTTGCTAGGAACAAAGTTCCGGGAAGAGTCACAGAATCTCAGGATGAAAGGCACCTCAAAAACCACGTCCTACCTTCCTAGTGTTACATCCCCACTAGAGTCTTCAGCCTCCAATGGCAATACCTCCGAGAACAGTGAGCTCACCACCTGAGTTAAACCGTCCTACTCTGGGACACCTCTGACTAATAAAAAATTCTTCCTTGTGTTGAACTGAACTCTGTCACTTGATATGTCTATTCTTCAATCTGAGGCTGAGTAGAACAAGTCTAGTCCCTCTTCTGCCTGACCTGCCTTCAAAAATAATAAGGCAGGAAGCATTTTGCAGTCTATTGACCCAGTTCTTTCAACCAGTCCTTGTGTGACGTAGTCTCAAGCCCTCTCACCACCCGCGTCACCCGCCCCGTAATAGCTTGTCCAGGCAGGAGGGAAGCCTTTGTGATCAAAGGCATTTCCTATAAAACTGGACTTTGCTAATTCATCCTTGCCTTGCTCTGCTTGTTTCTTGCTCAGAAGCAAAGAAAACACAAGACATCAGAGAATTCCTGCTCCAGATCTTCCCACCAATGCCAACTTTCAACTCATTTTCCAGCAACCAAAGTAATCTTGTGGTTAAGGTTCCCACTGATTTAGACAATGTCCTGCAGAGCATAAAATATAATATGGCTCTTCAGGCAATGAAAGGTAAAGTTTCAGTCAGAGGTCACCACCTTATTAAACAGAAGAGAAAGATTTCTTTCTTAAAAAAAAAATGACTATTTTTACATCATTAACCCTAGTGATGGTAATGAAAATTAAAATGGAAAAAACATACTCAGAATTTCATCAGTCACCAAAATGTCTTTTTCATTTTTCTGTTTTGTCTACCAACAAAAATTCTTGTCCACGTGCATAAACATTTGTATTTTCATCTTCATAATCATAATTTAAATGTAATGTTTGATTCTTAATGTTAAATCTAACATTATCTTGTAAGTTTTATTCAAATTACTTCACAATTTTAGTTACTACTGTAATGGATATATAGTATTCCTCAGAGTAGACAGATAATTTATTCAATTCACTCTCTATTATAAGAGTTTTCAATGAATTTCTGAAATGTTCTTATTATAAACAGTACTGCCACAAATTTATGAACACTTACTGCTTTTTATTTCTTTAGACAAAGTACCATTATCCCCATTTTATAGACCACTAGGTTCAAAAGCATAAGTATATTTATGTCTCAAAAAAAATCTGGGAAATATCAATGATAGATAAAATAAAAATTATAAAAAAAAAAAAAATCTGACCATGAAAATTATTTTTCAAATGAACTCGTTAGCCCTACAAGATAAGAATATCTATTTCTTACTGGGAGTCTGCTTCCCTTGTGGCTCAGCTGGTACAGAATTCACCTGCAGTGCGGGAGACCTGGGTTTGATCCCCGGGTTGGGAAGATCCCCTGGAGAAGGGAAAGGCTACCCACTCCAGTATTCCGGCCTGGAGAATTCCATGGACTGTATAGTCCATGGGGTTACAGAGTCAGACACGACTGAGCAACTTTCACTCACTCACTCTACTGGGAGTCTACTATGCACAGACTCTGCTCTGAAGAATTTAAGAATAGAGTTCAATTTAACCCTCAAAAGAACTCAAAAGGAAGGTGTTTTATCCCAGTAGTAGATGAGGAAAAAGAGGTTTAATTAGAAATCCTGAGGAAAAGATCATCAATTTTGAGAATGAGGATTTAAAAGCCAAGTTGTTCTGGCTTTAAAACTCATAGTCTCTGAATCTAAGTTTGCTCAAGTATAAAACAAAGGATTGAACTATATATTCTCTTAAGGCTTCCCCAACTGAAATATTTAACAGGTTTCTTTTTTCCCTCATTTTCAAAAAAAATTTAATTGGAGGATAATTTCTTAACAATGTTGTGTTGGCTTCTTCCATACAACAAACCATAAGATACATATATCCCCCCTTCCTCTTTTTTCTCAATTCATTTATTTTTCATTGAAGGACAACTGCTTTACAGTATTGCATTGGTTTCTGCCACACATCAACGTGAATGAGCCACAGGCACCACATGTCCCCTCCCTCCCAGGCCTCCCTCCCGCCTCCCACCCTCCGCACCCTCTGGGCTGTCAGAGTTCTGGTCTGGGCGCCCTGACTCATATAGAGAATTTCCATTGGCCGTCTGTTTCACATAATACGTACTGTATATGCTTCCGTGCCATTCCATTCGTCCCGCTCACTCCTTCCTCCCCACCACCCGTGTCCCTAAGCCTGCTCTCTTTCTCTGCACTTCCTCTTGAATCAGTCAGGAGTATGCTTCCCAGGTGGCGCTAGTGACAAAGAACCTACCTGCCAATGTAGGAGGGACATAAGAGATCTGAGTTCGATCCCTGGGTTGGGAAGATCCCCTGGAGGAGGGCATGGCAACCCACTCCAGTATTCTTGTCTGGAGAATCCCATGGACAGAGGAGCCGGCTGGGCTACAGGTGGGTCACAAAGAGTCAGACACGACTGAAGCAAGTGAGCACACCATACACGTCCCTCCCGTCCACCCCCTGCCCCACCCACCCCTCTGTCATCACAGAGCACCAGCTTGAACGCCCTGTCTTATACAGCAACTGCCCATGAGTTACCTGTTTTACACATGGTCATTTATATACTTTAATGCAACTCTTTCAATTTATCCCAACCTCTCCTTCCCCCACTGTGTCTACAAGTCCTTTCTCTACATCTGCAGCTCTATCCCTGCCCTGCAAATAGGTTCATCAGTACCGTTTTTCTAGACTCCATATATATGTGTTAATATACAATATTTGTTTCTCTCTTTCTGACTTACTTTGAGAAGGTTTCTCATAGCTTCAGATCACCATTGTGCTTTCCCAGCACTAGTTCAGTTCAGTTCAGTTGCTCAGTCGTGTCCGACTCTTTGCCACCCCATGAATTGCAGCACGCCAGGCCTCCCTGTCCATCACAAACTCCCGGAGTTTACTCAAACTCATGTCCATCGAGTCGGTGATGCCAACCAACCATTTCATCCTCTGTCGTCCCCTTCTCCTCCTGCCCCCAATCCCTCCCAGCATCAGGGTCTTTTCCAATGAGCCAACTCTTCACATGAGATGGCCAAAGTATTGGTGTCTCAGCTTCAGCATCAGTCCTTCCAATGAACACCCAGGACTGATCTCCTTTAGGATGGACTGATTGGATCTCCTTGCAGTCCAAGGGGCTCTCAACAGTTTTCTCCAACACCATAGTTCAAAAGCATCAATTTTTCAGCACTCAGCTTTCTTCACAGCCCAACTCTCACATCCATACATGACCACTGGAAAAACCATAGCCTTGACTAGATGGACTTTTGTTGGCAAAGTAATGTCTCTGCTTTTTAATATGCTATCTAGGTTGGTCATAACTTTCCTTCCAGGGAGTAAGCGTCTTTTAATTTTATGGCTGCAATCACCATCTGCAGTGATTTTGGAGCCCAAAAAAATAAAGTCTGACACTGTTTCCACTGTTTCCCCATCTATTTGCCATGAAGTGATGGGACCAGATGCCATGATCTTAGTTTTCTGAATGTTGAGCTTTAAGCCAACTTTTTCACTCTCCTCTTTCACTTTCATCAAGAGGCTTTTCCCAGCACTAACATTATGTTAATAGACATCTCCCTTATGGATAACAGGAGAGCTAGTTTAGCACTTTTATGCTTATCAAAGATGCTGATAACAGGAATTTCTAACTGAAACTACCTCATTAACAGTGGTAACTCCAGGATCTCCATTTCAGTAACTCTTACAAACAATCTTTTGTATTATGTGAATTCCCTCCTTTGATTATTGCATGATAAGTTTATAGTTTTCTTCAGTCACTGCTAAGTCTCTTGACAAAGTGCTTTACTTCTTGAAACATATCTACACTATCTTCCTGATTCTACCAGGAACTTATTTTTGGCTTTGTTTCTAAATGCTCTCCTGTCATCAAATGAGTTTTATCTGAGCATCTGTGTATAATACCTAGCATTTACTCTTGAATTACTTGGGGAAATAATCTATAAGACATGTAATTTGTTTTGCTCAGTGTAATTTACAACCTTAGGTTATATTGTTTGAAGGAAGAGATTTCCTATCTTTGTAACTTTAGCTTTATCTGACCATTCATCTGACATCCCATAGCCCATGTATTTTCCACACTCTGAATTTTCTGTACAAGTCAATCCTAAAGGAAATCAACCCTGAATATTCATTGGAAGGACTGATGCTAAAGCTGAAGCTCCAATACTTTGACCACCTAATGCAAAGAGCTGACTCATTGAAAAAGACCCTAATGCTGGGAAAGACAGAAGGCAGGAGAAGAAGGGGATGATAGAGGATGAGATGATTAGATGGCATCACTGATTCAATGGACATGAGTTTGAGAAAGTTCCAGGAGATGGTGAAGGACAGGGAAGCCTGGCATGTTACAGTCCATGGGGTCACAAAGAGTCAGACATGACTGAGTGACTGAAAAACAACTGTTCCCTAAAAAAAAAAACAGTTTTAAAATTCTTAAAAACCCTTGATTACCACCCTGAACTCTCTTCCTGAGTGAGCTGCCACTCATCAGAAGTACCCAAGGATGATGAGAATGACCATCAGCCCAGCAAGCTAGAGAGGGGATAGCAGGACATATACTTCATATATCACTGGTTAAATTGAAAAGGGAGGAGTTCTATCTCTTTGGTCCCCTTTGGTTTCTTTCAACCTGAAGGTTCTCTAGACATGGTTATTTACATTTTCAATCTATAATTAACAACACTATCTCTTTGGTGGTTTTACATATAGTAGGTTAATGTCTGGTGTTTTGTAACTGAGATGCAGGGAAGACATACAAAAGCCAGGGTAGACACAAGAGACGGGGGAAGCGGGAGCAGGCATTCCCATCCTACCTGCTTTGTTTTCCCACAGAGTCCACTGGTTGACAGAGAGGGTGTTCAGATTGTGAGAAGGGAGCAGGGAGTGGAGAGGGGGGAGAAGAAAATAAAAGTGATTGCGTATTTGCTTAAACAAAATATAAATAAACCAGGTACATAGTATCTTCGTAAAACCCTTGTTACTAATAAACACATAAGCAATCAGACTGCATCTGAAAATTTGCAAATAAAACAGTACAGTCTGTGCCCTCAAGAGGCTCCTGGTCTGAATTCCACAAAAACAATGCAAAAGTGAGCTGGAGAGGCAAGCCTGGCCAGATAGGCAAGAGGAGGTATCCATGAACAGAGGTAAAGCTCACTCAGGAAGCTCCTGAAAGGACAGTTTGGGAATCTCTATACTTAAATCTGGACCCAACCTCTGAATCCCATCTGTGAAACAGGACTAACTGTAACAACTATTATGGAGTGAGAATTAGGTGAAATAAAGTATGGAAAAAGATCTCTTTAAACTGTGAAGAAACATGCAAATTTACCTTAAAATAAAATTTGAGACTTGGAAGCAGAACTTCCTTAAAAATGTCATTTTCAGTCCTTGGATGGATACTCCTCACACTTTTCTGTGCCTGTACTGTTAACTCTATATTAATATTCTACACACCACCCAAGTACCCAAGTGTACAAGAATTAACTTTAATCTTCCCTAAAACCTGTTAGGTAAATACCACTATTCCAAATTTACAGATAAAGAAACATGGCTTTGATGAAATTGATAACAGAATTAGAGGTAATTTTGCTCATTTAATCATCTTTCCAAAATTTTCTTAGTCTTTTTTTTTTTTTTTTTTAGTATTTCTTTTAACATATTTCTACCAGAATACTGAGATTGTTGATGTTTTGGATCTCAGCCCCATTCAGTTATTTACTTTACTTCATTAGTTCGTTCATTTAACCAATATTCATCAATCCCTATCAGGTGCCTGTGACTGCCCCAGGTGCTGTGGACCTGTGTCAAACAGAAAAGAGAAGGGCTCTGCTCTCTCGGAGTTCACTTCGAAATATAAGAGACAGAGGATAAACAGACAAACAAAAACATGCACAAGATACTATCACAGAGTGACAGGTGCTATAAAGAACATTCAAATACATCTGAATGATGACTAAGTGAATGAAAAAAAACTGTCATATACCCTATCAAAAAAGTTTATACTTTCCTGAACAAAATGTAAAATGGAATCTGTATAATGCCATCCATCTGGTTGTTCTGCCAAAGACAAATGACCTGAGGGCCAAGATAAATGCTTCCTGTTATCAAAATAGCATTGTCAATGTCAAGGAATTATGCACTTTGGAGATGCGCAATTTCACCCAACAGTTCTCTTTAAAACATCCTTGGCTGTTTACACTTCCTCTGAGGTTGCCCACCAGCCCAAGGCTATGAAAGAAAATGGAGACGGTTCTGAAAAACTTCCTATCTGCAAATAGCTCCACCATGATATAAGCCCATTATTGTCAAGCATGACGGGATCCAGAATCCTCATGTTTCCTACAAGAAACACAGAGATGTGAGCATGGCTAATATCAGAAATAAAGTGGGGGGGACACTTTGAGCCAATATGGGAGGGAGACATATATCATTCAGACACATCTTGGGGCAGTGTCCTATAGAATCCATATGGATTCTGGGCCAAAGCTTCCTGGTTTATTACCACTGAAAATTAATTTGGTTTGGTTGATTACATTGCAAATCATAATATGTACCACAATCTTCTGTGGTTTTCTAAAGATCAGTGTAAGTTCCAAAACATCAAGCATAGCTCCAAGGCTATGACATATGTAAATTCTCCCGGTACATTGCCAACAAAGTGCCCAAGATAATGTGATTAGTGCCTCTAGAATATTTCAGCTTCCTCAGTGAAAAAAGCACCCTCAGTAAGTAACCCTCGTTGACAGTTTACTACTTCCTGGGTGGAGAAGTAAAACAGTGAGAGCATAGTATTTAGAGATTAGGACTTAATTTGAGAGGTAACTCTGCTATTTCCTGATGAATCATCCTCTATAAGCTACTTATCTTTTCTGAAACTGTTTCCTCATCTGTAAAATGGGGATAGCAATACCTATCAATCAGCATTTCTGTGAGAATTAAGTAAAGGAATGTGCATTTACATACATCACAAAGGGCAAAACATCAGGTACCTGGTTATGGTCATTCCTGGGGAGTCCTCGCTATAATCAGGATGATGTAAGACATGTGTCAATGTGGGAGCCCCAGTAACTAACTGTATACTTTCTTCAGCCTGAAAAGGCAGGTCATTTAGGCCTTGTAAATTGAAAATATATAGTAGAAGTGCATTATCTGAACTCTGTTCATGTCACCATTACTCAGGATATCTCAACTCCAAGTTAGATGCAGTAAGAATCATCATAAGCACTGACAAATATTTCACTCACCTGCTCATTCATTTATTCATTTCCCACTCATCATTTTATACTCTATCCGTGCATGCTCAGTCACAGAGGACTCTTTGCAACCCCATGGACTACAGCCTGCCAGGCTCCCCTGTCCTGGGTATTCCCCTGGTAAGAATACCACAGTGGGCTGCCATTTCCTTCTCCAGGGGGTCTTTCTGATCCAAGGATGGAAACCACTACTCCTGTGGCTCCCGCACAGACGGATCGGTGGGCCCATTACACTCAGCCAGCTGGGAAGCTTCTAGATGTCATACACTCATTCCTTAAGTCTATTCTGAGCTAAGAACTGTGCTGGGGACTGTTCAACATCTGGGTTTACAGTCCAGGAGGGAGGAAGGTAAGTCAGTGACTACAGTAGACTGTGATGAGAGCAAAACAACACAATAATAATGATGAAAGTTAACTCTGCTGATCAAGCTCCTGGTTGTAAGCATCAGACGCCAGTTCTGGTTTACTTAAGTAGAAAACAAATGTATTAGAGGGAAAAGAATTTCTCACAGAATTTCTGAGAAGCTTGGAGGACAAGATGTCAAAAATGGGCAGGAACTAAGGCCACACAACAGGACCACAGCCAAAATCCCACCATAGGGAAGATCTGGTGTGAACAACACGGCTGGTCCTGTTTCCACAGCTACTTTGGAAAACGGGCTCTTCTTGCTGCTCCAAAGTTGAACAGGATAAACCCCTCGGGTAGTGCAGGAAGATAGGACACTGAGTGTTAGGCTGGGGCCTCTGTTAAGCCAAGTCCTGGGTCCCAACGGGGAGGCGACAGCAGCAGCTGGCCTTTCAGCGTTCAAAGTGGACACAGGTGGATGCAGTCCTTCCAGGACTCATCCTGAGGGAATCTTCCAAACACAGGGATGGATTTCAGATGCCAGCAGCCAAATGTTTACTGAGTGCTTTCCATGCACCAGAGACTGTGCCAAGCAACTTATATACCGCATCTCACTGGATCCTCACAGCAGTCCTATCATATAGGCACTTTACTACCAGACTTCACCAGGAAACTGAGATCCAGCAAAAGCAAGAAGCTTGCCAAGTTGCACAGCCAGTAAAGTGGGAAAGCCTTGACTCAAACTCAGTTTTCAATAACTGATCTACACCACAAAGAGAGAGAAGTACAAAGGTTCTCAGGATCACGGGCAAGAAGCGTTTGAATCAGACCAGGGAGTGAGGGAAGGCACTCCGGAGGAAGAGAGGTTGCAGTGAGATTTCATGGATAAGAAGTTGGTTAGATGTTGCCAGGAGGTATGTGGGAACTTAAGGTAGAGGCAGTGGGGCTTAGGAGAGGAAACAATTTATGAAAAGAAAAAGTGTCATGAGACAAACTCAGGGTTCTTGGAGCCAAAGGTTTTCTGTCCACATAGTACAGCTGAAGAAAAGAGTACGAAAGGAAGGGGTGTGAGTGGGGAAGGTGATAGCCCCATCCTCAGGCACACGCTTGTCCCTAGAAGTGATTCCAGGTCATTCCATCATTAAAGAGCACTCATATCTAATCTCAGGCATTAGAGAATGACACTGGAATTGTTTAATCCCTTTGTCTTCACTGAAAATGTAGAGGAAATAAAGTGAGCAGAACATCCAGACAACTTTCAACACCATTTTCCTGAATTAATCCCATCATCCTAATTATAGAACCTAAAGAGCAAAGAATTTTACAGGGGCATACCTGGAGGGCATACCATAGGAATACCAAAGTGAGTTCTCAACCTGGAGTGATCCTGAGTACTAAGTGATGACCCAAGTATTTGTGGAGAGTGATCAGGGACCAGCTCCTGACAAGTCTGGCCAAGGTTAGGATCTCCTGAGACCTTCCCCTGGCAAGATCAGCAAACAGCAATGCTCAGTGCCTGATTCACTCAGCCCAGGCCATTGCTCCAAAGTCTCACCCTCACATTAGCATTAGCACCAACTCATTGGGTAGGCATGACCGGGTCATGCCTTGTCAGATTAAATTTTCAAGTGCCTTCACTTTTTTCTAAAGAGAGAAAGATATGTTTTTAATTTTATGAAAGCATGTATATCAGCAACTATTACATGTCTCCAGAAATCCATTCTTTCCCTCTATTTAGTAGTAGGACAGACAAATGCACTCATACACACACCTCCATCCTGGCAGAACACATATCCACGCCACCAGAAACACATTCCTCAGACTCCCTTGCAGCTAGGTGTGCCCACATGACCACGTTTCCCTAATGGTGTGAGGTAGGAAATGATATGTAAAACTTCTGGTCACATTCTTCATAGTAAATGGCTTGCCTGTCAATCATTTTTTTCCTCCCTTCCCAAGGGTTACAGCATGGACATGCATGGACATATAACATGGACTGACTATGCAGATGAGGAAAGCACTCTGAGATGGCAGAGCAACGATAAGAGAGGAGTATGCATCCCTGAGTGACCTCTGAGGGCTGCCCTGCCTTCCCAGGCCGTCTGCCTGCAATAGGACTGTTATGTGAAAGAGAAATAAGCTCCCATTTTTATTTAACCCACTGTGTATTGGGGTTACTGTGTTACAGCTTAACCTTTCCCCAACTACCCATGAAGAAGGCTGAGTGCCAAAGAATTGATGCTTTCAAACTGTGATTCTGGAGAAGACTCTTGAGAGTCCCTTGGACAGCAAGGAGATCAAACCAGTCCATCCTAAAGTAAATCAACCCTGAATATTCACTGGAAGGACTGATACTGAAGATGAAGCTCCAATACTTTGGCCACTGGATGTGAAGAGCTGACTCACTGGAAAAGACCCTGATGCTGGGAAAGACTGAGGACAGGAGAAAGGGGTGTCAGAGGATGAGATGGTTGGATGGCATCACTGAACCAATGGACATGAGTTTGAGCAGACTTCGGGAGACGGTGATGGACAGGGAGGTCTGGCGTGCTGCAGTCCACAGGGTCTCAGAGAGTTGGACATGACTTAGAGACTGAACAAGATTCCCTGAGTTTCTGTTTCCTTATCTATAAAATTATGGGCTCTATTTTCATGGTAAAAACAATGTAATACAAGTGTTGTTGATAGGAAGAAAAACGGAAATGCATTAAAGAAGACAAGATAAAAAGTAATAGCCTGTCATTATTCTTTCTTGTCTTGCACAGATACTATAGCAAAAGTATTAAGGTGACTTCAATAGTTTTAAGCAATACAAATTATTATACATTAATTTCAACCCTAGAAGATTAACTTCTCCGTTCATATTCTATATCTTGCTGGATAGCAGACTTGCTGTTTCAGAATTTGTGTAATCTCACTCTCAAGAATAAATCTGATTTAAAAAAAAACAAAAACAATGCAGAAAGCATGTGAGTTTTTTTGAAGACATACAAACCTAAGTTCTATTTCTAGTCTTATTACTAACTAGTTATCTGCAGTTAACCACTCTAGGTCTCATTCATCTCACATGAAAAAAAGGGAGGGGGTGGGGCGAATAACATTAATTTTTCAGGTTGTTAAAAGAATTATAAATAAAAGACCTTATACAGTGCTGGTACATGAGTGCTGTAAATGCTACTATTTGTATTATTACTTTATTTCGGGTCACTGATAAGGCCTGCTGCAAATACCACAGCACCCTGAGGTATCCAAATTGGAACTCTCCAAATAATTTGTTTAGAGGACTCCAAAATGCCATGTGCAGTCAAGTTTATCTGATAGTACATGGTATGAATTCTATCAGCTGAGCTGGAACTTCATTCCACTTTTGAACATCTATAGCCTTTCAATTTGGCACTTTGCATGTCAACTCTGTAATTATCAATAGAATGTGAGAGGAAGCCTCCACGCCTGAGCAATGGAGGATGGGTCTGCAGCCACTGAACTGCAGGTGGGAGGCTGCCTGCAGTGTTAGAAGCGGCTCCTTTCCTCAGCATGGTACGACTGATGCCATCTCACCGTCGGGACCAGTTTAGGTGACAAACTCGGTTCAGAAAAGGAGACTCACAGAAGGACTTTGTCATTGGCTCTTCTGCCCTCTTACATTTCATCTAAGTTTCCAACTTTGCAGCACAGAGAGTAGCAGTCATATCCAGCGATATTAGCAGCATACCCTGGCCAAGCTGTCAGCTCTCTTCATGAAATTCAAAGGCCTAAACCATGTCAGTGCTGATGCCAAGTAACTTGCCAGTTCTTCAGAGTTCTTCAGATATCCTCATACTGTGTGAAGCACAAGGAGTGAAAAATGTTATGCAAACTCCCTTACCCACCCACCCACCCCCAGAGAGGCAACAGACTGTTCCATCTGGAGTCCTATGTCAACTTTTTTTTAACCATTTTTCTCAAGGTATGACTGACATACAGAAAGTCATAAATATTTAATACGTACAACCTGATGAGTTTTGAGATACATATACATACATGATGTCAGCTTTAAGAAGGAACAAATTCCCCTCAGATCATAAATCTCAGGTAACATTCTAACTGAAATCAATCTTTTCTTTAGGCCTCAAAGAAGCCAGTTGCTTCTGCTCCTGTGCCAGGGTGGATATACTAGCTCATTGTTTGCCATTGGTTCTCCAAAGTCGATATACTCTGCCTACTGTTGGCCAACATTTTAAGTAAAACTTTCTTGAGCTCTCAGGTAGAAAATGTCACACTAGGTATTAAGATCCAGGCAAGGCTGTGCCCAAGCTTTCAACAAAAATTCCATGGTCCTTCACTGCTGAAAACAGTTTTGACTTACCTCTACATTTCTGAGGCATGAAGGAATATGAGTTTACAATAAACAAAACCCCAAACCCTAAACGCCTGCACCCACTGCATGCACAGCAGCACCCTTTCAATTCGTCATCACTTTCCTGTGTTTCTAGTTCTCTTATACGCAAAAACAGCCCTGAAGCCAACTTGCCCAAAGGTCATTCCATGACTCTGCATAAGACAGGATGGAAGCCCTCATGCTGACAATGAAAGAAGTCAGTTCCAAGCACTTGCCCAAGGGCACCTGGTGGGTCAGTGATAAAGTCATGGACCCAGAGCTTCCCTTCCAAAGTACCCAGCATGCAGGGTGTTTTTGCTGCACTAGCCAACAGGGTGTCTGTCATGCTCTCCTTGACTCATTCACTTTCAAGGACCAGAACATGCTAATGTCCACGTCAAAACGGCGGGGATAACGGCAAGTACACCACAATGCCTTCCACGCATAGGGTGACAAATGTCAGTTTCCTTGAAAGGAGAAGCTTCATGCAGAAACCCAGCCCTCTCCAGAGTCAACCGTGCCATGAGGTCAGAGGCCAGGAGGCACTGGGGGAAGGTGTGTTCGGTGTGGACTGTCTCAACTTGCCAGGTCTCGGGGAAGCTGGACTTCTCCCAAGGAAAGTTTTGCCCTAACTCTTGATAACTGTCAGTACATCTCACAAAGACAGGAACTCTCGAGCTAGAGATGCCAAGCAGCCGGGAACCATTAAGACTAAAACTTGAGCTGCTGGAGGAAACTGGAGACTGAGTGATCGTTTTTCTCCAGGCTGCAGCCGGTGAACTTTGAGAATGAAGTGCGGTTTATTATGGACCTGCTCTGGCCCTGGCTCTTAGCACACTTGATTTCTCAGAGGCAGTACAGTGTAATGCAAGATTCGTCAACTGACATTTTGGATAGGACAATTTTTATTGTGGGGGCTGTCCTATGCATCCAAGGATGTTTAGCAGAATCCCTGGCCTCCACTCACTAGAGGCCAGCAGCACTTCCTCTTGCCACCCGTGACAATCCGAGTTGTCTCCAGCTTAACAAGCCGTGGGAGGCAGAATCACCCCAAGCTGAGAACAGCTACTATAGTGGTTATTTTGAAGGCTCTGGGCTTAGACAGTGTTAGTCACTCAGTCATGTCCGACACTTTGCGACCCCATGGACTATAGCCTGTCAGGCTCCTCTCTCCATGGAAATCTCCAGGCATGAATACTGGAGTGGGTTGCCATTTCCTTCTCCACAATCAGACAGCCAGACTCCAAATCCTGACCCATCCTTTGTCCCATTTATCAGATAACTTTAGAAAATTCTATAGCTTCTCTGTTCCTCAATGTCCTTAACTGAAAATAGTTAATAACAATACCCACACGTAGGGTAATTATGAGGATTACGTGAGACGTCACCCAAGAGGCATGCAGAATCAGGCCTGGCACAGAGAAAGCCAACACTCCTATACAGAGTCTCATCCTCATTTTTCAGAAAAAGAAAGCAAGGCTCGAAGAAGTGACTAAGAGATCACACCATCAGCAAGCAGCTCAGCTAGGACATGAACAAGATTCCTCGTAAGCCCAAGAGCCATCAAGTGAGCGGCTACCACATGGCAGGCCCTGTTCTGGGCTCCTCAGCTAAGGAGAAAATGAGACAATCCTTGTGCTCAAGGGACTCCAGATCCAAGGAGGCAGACACGTGCCCTGGTGGTTTCACAACATGTGCTATGGTAGAAGTGCAGACAAGTGTGGGGCTGTGTGTGCTCGGCAGTGAGGCACCTGACCCAGGTCAGGCTGTGAGGGAGGCGACTCCCAGAAAGCTCCTCAAAGACTCCAAGACTCTTCACCTGTCACCACAGTGCTTATTTTATCTAACAGCTAACCGATGACAGCTTTCAACAGTGACTGCGATACGTACACCTGAGGGGTGAAGTCTACAGGAAGTCCGGGCTGAGACACCAGCCTCCAAAGATTTGTGGAAAGGGAAGAAATCACAGAGTCTCACTGAGACTGAGGCAGACCTCTCACTCAACTGCAGGAGGAATTGGGAGGTTTGAAAGCTGCCCCTCGCTAGTCAATGCATCCTTCAGCAAGCAGTTTGGAGAGTGGGTTTAGCAAACCCCATTTGACAGCCCTGGGGGCGGTCAAAGACAATTAAAACTGATTCAGCATGAATATATGGTGATGATGAATAAGCAAAAACCCAAACTTCCATAAGAGCTTCTTCTTTTCCTTGAAAAAGATGATTACGTAAGAAGGGATCACGGTCCTCAAGATAGACAAAAGGGTTTTACAAGCAGAGACGCTTTCATTGACCTGTTTTTCACTTAACAAGCTGACTGCTGAAAATTCACATTCATATTTCCACTGGTTGGCTTAAACACCTGCATCATGGCTATGTTCTCATACACTTGTACAGAATCCCCAGTGCTTGGGATGATCCTGTATGACAGCCTAGGACCCTACTAGGGCCTACTAGGAAGGTGGGAAGGGCCAAACCTCCAAGGCAGCTCTTTGAGAACAGGATCCAATACCACTTGCACAAACCATGGCCCTTACGCCAATAGCTTGTTAGATAGGCCAACATGCCTGGGAGCTTGTTAGAAAGTAAATACTCAGGCTCCACCCCAGACCTATTGGATCAGAGTCTTTGGGACGGGAATCTATATTTTAACAAGTTATTTACACAAATCTAGAAACACTGCTGTTGACCATCTTCCCTTCACCTTCCCCTTCATTAATTTATTCAACAAATAGCTTCCGAGTATCTACACTTTAAAAAGCTTGCTACTAGATACTGGATGTACAACTGTGAATAAAACTAACACAGTTTCTGCTCTTGCAGAATTTAAATTCTTCTCTGGGTAGCAGTGGGAATTGGTGGCCACTTTTGATGAGAACCCATGAAGGAATTAAAAACAAATGTTTATCCCTGACAGATATGCAAGTAGAGTCATATCATATCATAAACATGAGCAGGCTAACCCAGAACAAATATTTAGCAGGCACTGGAGTTATGCCTGACGGAAAAAAAATGACAAACATATTTTTTTTCTCCTACCTGAATCTGCCCCTTGAGAATGGTCCAGTGTCCCACTGACCCTGGTTCCCCCAGGGCTCAGCAAAGTACATGGAACTCACTTAGTATTTGTTGAATGAATAAGGGAAGGAATAAACCCCAATTAGCCTAAGGGGTTTCCCAGAGCCCTCAGTGTCCTAGGAACCCCTGAATCAGCCTGCAACTTGCTCCCCCACAAGCCAGGAAAGGGTCTCTCACTCAATAACCTGCATGTCCACAAAAAATTCTGCAAGCAGGACCCTAACTCTACAAGCCAGACCCCACCTGATGGGCTGGGGAGCAGAACTTCCTTCAGGAAAATCAAATCTCTCTGGAAGCATCCCCCTCTGTGCTGGAGGACTCTGTACAGGAGAGGCTGAGAAAGAAAGGCAGGAGAGACAGGTCTCCTGGGAGCTGCCTCAAGAGCAAAATTAGAAATTGAACTAGTGGGCCGGGAGTCCGGAGGACACAGTGAAGTGCTGCCCCCTACCCAGCCTTCCTGGAAAACACGAACATAACCAGTTGACACTAACAATTAGCAGCTCAGATCTCAGAGATTTCGCTCAACTAGAAATCCTTAGGCAAGCTGACAGCGGCAGATTTTTGCTTCATTTGGACACTTGATGGACTTAAGCCAGACTGTATATTTACTTAGGAAGGAGAAGAATAAAACATTAAAAACATATTCTTCATGCTGAAATTACATTATCCAAAAGCAAGGTAAAAACAGATTTCATATCACTTTTCAGCTCTCAAGGAATAAAATCCCCTCCCAATATGTGGATATATGGTGTGGGTTTTGCTCATGCACTTTCACGTAAGAACACACTATATGCAAGTGGGAGCTTTCATATATAATGAAAGTAAAGATGCTCAGGGCCAATAGGAGGCCCCTGATAAAAGAAGAAGAGGTGAGAAGAGCTAACAGAGCCTTTACAGTGAGGCCGCCAGTCTGTGGCAGCTGAATCAGAGGGCTCTCTGCTTTCCATCCTGCGTATCAGCAGGAACCTCCTTTGCTGTAACAGAGTAAGTCAGAAATTGGTATAAGTCTAACTGATGGCTGAAGTATGATGAGAGAGGGTGCTCCCAAGCAAGGCTTAGTCTTACCCTCAGCGCACAGAAGCTTCTAAGATGAAGCATGAGTGACAGGTTGATAGTCTCCCTCACCTTGTGCAGGAGGGAAGGAAGGGAAGGGAGGGACGGTCTGCCAGCCAACCACCCACCGCTGTCACCCAGCGCAGGAGGCCTTAGGCTGAACCCACAGCAGGGCTGCCCCGGAGCCTGGGGGAGAAGAATCATTAGGCCAAGGTGGAGACAACACAAAGGCCCAGGCATCTCCTAAAGGCTCCAGGGACTTGGATCTCCTAGGGGAGTCTCTAGGCTTCATGGGCCCAGAGAAGGTACTTGAGACCCTTCTAGTGAGTCAGGCAGTGGAAGACAGAAGACTGTGAACACCTATATCTGGGTCCTGGGGACGGGGTGGGGGCAGTGGCATGGGGGGAGAGAAAAACTGAGATAGAGAAAAAGGGACTGAGACCCAGAGAGAGAGCGCACACTTGTGAAAGTGAAAGAGAAGCTGGACAGCAAAAGAAAAGCAAGTCACTAAGAAAAACAAAGAAGTCGTTGAGAAAACCAAGAGGCATTAAGGTTGACTGAACACAATTTTAAGAGTTTCACATAAATTAACTCATTTAATTAACTCCTTATAACCTCCTCTAGTGAGGTACTATTATAATGCCCCATTTTATAGATGAAGAAACTGAGTTTTTGAGTTAGTAATGATAAACGTCTGAACCAGGACTCAAATTTAAACAGTTTGGTTCCAGAATATGGGAAGGAAAGAGAACAGTAGGGAAGGCAAGGCAAGGCACAGGAAGAGGAGAGAAAGGGTAAAGAGAAGGAAAATCTTAATGAGGAAGACATTTCATGAAGTGGATGCGTAGACACATGGCAGGCAACAGAGAGATGAATAGAGCAAGTCCTCACTATTAAATCTGACCATTATGACTCTGAAGGGCTTCCTCAATGGCTCAGCAGTAAAAGAATCTGCCTGCAATGCAGGAGCTGCAGGTTCAATCCCTGGGTCAGGAAGATCCCCTGGAGGAGGGCATGGCAACTCACTCCAGTATTCTTGCCTGGAGAATCCCATGGACAAAGGAAACTGCAGGTACATAGGGTCACAAAGAGTCGGACACAACTGAAGCGACTTAGCATGTGACTCTGAAAACACCAGTCACCACACAGGGGCTGCGCTCAGTCTGTCCAGCTTCCTCTCTATTCTGTCCAGTAGAAGCATAACAGGGCTTGTTATTTCACGAATTTGGTTTCCCATATCAAACATTTCAGGAAAGTAAGATCTGGGAAAACACATGTAGCCTAAAAGATGGAAGCTAGTCCTGCCCTCCAAGGCCAGTCTAAAAATGTGCCCCATAGATTATGGGACCCAGATGAAGTTAAATGACTCATTGTTTTTTAAATTCCAACAGGTGGTTCCTGCATGTTCACCCTGGGCCAGGCCCTCCACCAAACAGTACAGAATGACGAGGACGCTGGGTCTCCAATGGCTCAAAACCATTCAGTCCCCAGACAATGTCATGAGTTCTATATGCATAGTGGGAATAAAACTCACACAAGCCCAGAGCAGGGGGCGGACTGAGGACAATTTCATGTAAGTGGCATCCTAGCTGGACTTTGAAGGATGAGCTGGAATTTCTCTGGTGAGGAAGAGGACAACAGGCAGTACTAGCAGAGGAAACCACAAGAATACAGGCCTGAAGGTGTGAAAGCGCAAGGAAACTTCCAGAAAGCTGTTAGAAGTTTGGAACAACAGAACTGAACAGGAAATAGAAGGAAATACTTCAGTGAAAAATGTGAAGCTCTGACAGTGATGAGTCTTCACTGCCTCTCTAAGGCATGTGTACTTTAGCCCTTGAGAATCTGGTCAAGATCTGAATACTCTTCCCAGAAAATACACTCACACATACACACACATGCACAAATTTTGCATTCAGCATCACAGTGTTCTCAGATTTCTGGTAAAATGCCATCACTATAGGCAACAGAGAGCAACAGACTGTTTTCAGCAAGAGAGTGACAGGATCAAATCGATGTGTTAAAGAGATGCCAGGAGAGCCGAAGGTGACCACCCCCACATTAGAGTCAAATACACCTGGATGTAAGATTCTGCTCTGCCCTTTACTAACTACAAGACCTCAGGAAAGTTGGTTCAAGTTTTAACAACTTAGTGTCTCATAAAATAGTCATAGTAATAGTTCCTACCTCTCAAGGCAGTCGCAAACATTAAATTTGATAAAGCATTTAAGGTGCACAGCACCAACTCCAGAGGACATGAAGAGCCCCGGCTGGAACTTTTTAAATGATAAACACAGTTTTGTTGGTCTAAATGAGGGAGGAGGAAAGGTCCAGGGAATAATCCCAGTGAGCCTGGCTCACCCACCACTCCAGGAGGCACCCAACCCTATGTCTCTGTCTGTGGCTGCCTGGCTACGTTATGCGCCTTTAAAATGAGACTCAATTCTTAACAACATAGGCTCTTAGGAAGTAAGTGCTACCACTGATACTTGCTTTCCAGATAGATGGTGACTGTGCCTCCAGAAGCCAGAAACTGGGACTGGAGAATGGCCGAGCAATGCAGCTCACTCCAAATGTTTCCAAACTGATTTCATAACCAGATAATGCCTAAGATTTAAACTTGGCAACCACAGGTCTATTCTTCAGATTGTGAAACCAATATTCAAATAGCTGATGAAGTGGATTCCCCATCAAATGACACAGGTTGCATTGAAGATGCCGACCACAGATATGTCATGGACACTTCATGATGTCTCACTCAGCAGGAAGGGTACAAACCACTGAGAGAACTCTGCTTATGGAGCACAAATTCCAGTGCCTGGCACACAGTAGGCACTCAATAGCTATTTGTTAAATGAATGAAGGAATTTATAATACGTTCTCTTTCCAAAGTCAAAGAGAACATATTATAAATGAGACTTCAGGGTCTATCCGTCTAGTCCAGTCTCACATTCTGTATGTGTGGAAAGGGATGCTGAGAGAGCAGAAGTCATATTCCCAAGAACTCAATACTTGCTCAAATTATGTCCCCATATGCACTTCAGTACCTCAGTGTGACATTCCTCGGGTCTTTACAGAGGTAATCAATTAAAATGGGCCTTAACACAACTAGCGTCCTTATAAGAGGAGAAAACTTGGACATAGACACACACACTGGGAGAACACCATGTGAAGATGAAGGGAGAGACTAAGGCGATACTTCTATAGGCCAAAAGTTGCCAACAAACCACCAGAAGCCAGGAGAGGGGCACAGAACATTCTCTCTCACAGCACTCAGAAAGAACCCACCTTGCTGACACCTGGATTACAGACCCTTCTAGTCTCCAGAAGAGTGAGAGGATAAATTTCTGCTGTTTAAGCCACCCAGATTATGATATTTTGTTACAAACTTACACAATCCTCTCTCTGCTACAGACCCAATAGCTCTGAAGAAAATGAGAGGCCAATTCAGCTGACTTTCAAAGGGCAAGTCTAAGATTATGCTTCTTTATGGGATGGTTAGCATGTCAACCTAGACAGCATATTAAAAAGCAGAGACATTACTTTGCCAACAAAGGTCAGTCTAGTCAAGGCTATGGTTTTTCCAGTAGTCATATATGGCTGTGAGAGTTGGACTATAAAGAAAGCTGAGCGCAGAAGAATTGATGCTTTTGAACTGTGGTGTTGAAGAAGACTCAAGAGTCCCTTGGACTGCAAGGAGATCCAACCAATCCATCCTAAAGGAGACCAGTCCTGGGTGTTCATTGGAAGGACTGATGCTGAAGCTGAAACTCCAATACTTTGGTCACCTGATGCGAAGAGCTGACTCATTTGAAAAGACCCTGATGCTGGGAAAGATTGAAGGCAGAAGGAGAAGGGGACAACAGAGGAGGATGAGATGGTTGGATGATGTCACCGACTCAATGGACATGAGTTTGAGTAAACTCAAGGAGTTGGTGATGGACAGAGAAGCCTGGCATGCTGTAGTCCATGGGGTCGCAAAGAGTCAGACACAACTGAGTGACTGAACTGACAGCAGGTCAATGAATTACAGGCTAGGGAATCTAATTATCCATTCATTTGGCTAATATTTCCTGGACACACATGAAAGTGAAAGTGAAAGTCACTCAGTCACGTCCATCTCTTTGCCCACCAGGACTGTTGCCTACCAGGCTCCTCTGTCCATGGGATTCTCCAGGCAAGAATACTGGAGCGGTCTGCCATTTCCCTCTCCAGGGGAGCTTCCTGACCCAGGGCACACACGAGGTGCTATCATAAGCACCGTTCTGTCCCTGTGGTTGATGGGCACACATGTGAGCCACACAGGTGGACTCAACACAGGGAGACACAGCAGAGTCTGGCTCAAAGAACTCCAAGCGGCCAGGGAGGAGACCCTGACTCTGCCTGGGTGAGTCAGGAAAGATTTCACAGAAAATGTGAACTTTGAGGTCGGAAGGAGTTTCCCAAGCATAAAATATGGATAAGGGCATTCTGAGAACCAAAACACTCTAAGAAAAGGTCTGGATTCCCCATGGCAGAGGTATACTGAGGGTGCGGTGAGAAGCAGTTCCCAGATGGAGAGGAGGGAGGAGAAGTCATGTGGCATCAAACTATGAAGGACTGAGTTTGAGTTGTTATCCTGTATGCAGAGAACACAGGATCATTCAGGAGGGCACTGGTGTGATTAGTTGACTTCTCAAGTTGACCACTCTTGCAGAAGGGGGCATAGAGGTGAGGAAACCAAAGAGCAAGAGGCTGCTGTCACTGTCACATGAGGGGTGACAAGAGCATGAAACAGAGGAGGGACAAATGGATCCCAAGCCATTCCTGAGCCCAGGTTAACAGACTGGGTTGACCTAGGCTCCCTAAGGGATAAGGCTGCCCAATAGGAGGAGACACTGGCCTGATAAAGATGGTGTTCATGGTTTCTTCTTATCTTCAGGAAAGAGAACAGATACCCCAAGGTTTTCAGATCTCACACCTTTTTTAATGATTCTACAGAGAAACCCATAAGGAAAACGTCCAGAAGAGGACAATTTTTTGCTCACTGAGGGCAAAAAGGTGATGTGGGTATCACTTCCCTTTAAATCTTGTATGTACCCAGAAAGTTCTGCCTCAATTATGGCAGGCGGTGGTCCACCCAGGGCTTTCTGCCATGCACTCCAGATCAACCTATCTTATTAGGCCTTGACCTCGCAAAAGGAAGCGGCCCCATGCCAGCAGAAACAAGGATGTCAGAACTCCAGGCCCATAAAGGAGTCACTGGGGATCAGGTAGAACTGGCGTCCTCCCAATCATATCTCACTCTTATCTTAAAAGCTCCAAATCCTGGAATTCACAGGGACTCTGCAACCCTCCAGTCTAGTGGTCTTCCATCCCCTGCTTGTCTAGCTCATACCTAAACTCCTCAAGGAACTGGAGAACCCAACTCCCAGCCCAGGTGATCTTTAGATAGCCTCCACTAGGACTCCCTAACTATCCCTCAATGCCCCAGGAAAGAGGATGAATGCTGCTTCTGCCTGACTCTCTTAGAGCATCTGTCTTCCTCCTGTTAAAGCTATGCAGCAGCTCCAGCCTCTCCCCATGGAGAGACTTTACATCCACTCTCACTTTATTCATGCTCCTCTGAACTCATCCCAGGGCCGATCACTTCCAGTTTATCCCTTGAGGTTTTTACAGTAGAAGGAACCTTATTTCAAAGATTTCTCCTCTTTGCTCTAGTACCCAAAATCACTATTGCCTTTTTAGCATGTCACCATGCCTCTGTGCATTCCAAAGACATCTCTAGTCTTTTAGGAAAAAATGCGTAAGGGACATAGAGTGAAAGAGGAGTACGTGAGTTGAGAGGCAAGATAAGGGTAGTAAATGGGGATGGTGGGATAGATATGACCCCTTTGCCTTCACTGATTCCTCTGAGTGCTTACCCATGCCTGTCACCATCATTATCTGGGAAGTTTGAAGACAGTGCATCAGAGCATGGTGCCAGAGTGACCACAACTGAGGGGTCAGTCCTTTCATCCAGAGATATGCTCTGTTTAGCAGGAAGACACTGAGTGTTCTGAATTCTGGGAGTGAACACCTCCAGTTGAGGTATGCAATATAATCCAATAAGGTGAGGGTAAGAATTTCTATGTTTGATTGGTTTGTCTCACACTTCCAAATTTCCCATTTTTTCATCTACTATAAGTCTGAAACCATTATACTCTTTTGTGTGGGTGTGTGTGCATGCTCAGTAATGTCTAACTCATTGCAACCCCAAGGATTGTAGCCTGCCGGGCTCCTCTGTCTATCAGATTTTCCAGGCAAGAATACTGGAGTGGGTTGCCATTTCCTCCTCCAGAAGATCTTTCCAACCCAGGGATTGAACGCACGTCTCCTGCATCATAGGCAGATTCTTCACTGCTTGAGCCACTGGCGAAGCACACTTGAGCCACTGGGAAAGCCCCATTACACCCTTTATAAGTAAATAAACATGCACATATTAGAGATGCATGCTCAATATATTTTTCCAGAGACACGTGAATAATCAAAAAGGTTTATGCTGCCCAGGATGGTAGTCAGTTAGCTCACACATGCCTTTGACTGGCTTTGGGGTGGGGAGGTGAGAGTGTGGATAGTCACAGCAAGACATATGCACTGCTACAAGAATAGTCATTCTGCAAAGGACCTACTGACCTTTGGTAGGTACATTATTAAGAGGGTGTTATTTAATCGGTATTTATAGTGGTAGCATATTAGAATGGGAGAGGCCATAGTCCCATTCAACCTCATTTGTCTAGAGAATTATGTTCCATGGTGGAAACTACAGTTTTAAGAGGTAACTCCAAAACTGGAGTCTTTTCAAAGAACATTACCAAAATGTGTCAAGGGCACTTGCAACGGTGTCATCAAAGGAATGCTGGATGGAATTGGAGGTGTCCAGCCTGACCTAAGTGTGGGATACCTGAGAGCTGGCTTCAGATTTCTAAAAGGTAAGCATGGGAAGTGAAAGCAGACATGGTTTGTGACCCAAAAAGCCAGTGGGTGGAATTACAGGTAAGAAAATATGGGCACAATCTACAGAATAATTTTCTGGCACTGCTGTCTCAAGAGAAAAGCTGAGCTCCTCTCACTAGGGCTGTGCAAACAGATGCAGGGGGACTACTTGTTGAAGATGCTGCAGAGCAGACTCCGTCTTCAGACGGGTGATTCATCTGGAATACAAGCTCTCAGTAAAGTTAGCACATGGACAACTGGTGACCCGCAGAGTGATTTTAGATGATACATGAATATGTATTTTTTATTTTAGTAGTTATAAGGCAATCTCACAGATACCTTTGATTTAGATGAAGCTGGATTTACTTGTCAGCCAACTGACATAAAGAAAACCATCAAGCAGAAGACAGTAGAGGGCGCATGCAGGCATGGCGAAACTCTTGAATAACTGAAGATAAGGAAACAATGGAGTTGACTAGGAGACCAAGAAAGCTCCTCCCTGCCTCAAGACTGCAAGATTCTCTGATCTTCAATACTCACCCTTGACCAGAGATTTCTGCCTTTCTCCTTTCAGCCAAGCTCAGACCCCAAAGTTGGAATCCCCAGAGCCCTTGTATTCAGCTGGCCTCCTAGAACATCCAGTCCTGGCAACTTTTCTTTCCTCCTCTACCGTCAAATACCCCTGTCCTGGATCCTGAACAACCTTCTCTCCTTTTAGAAGATTAAACTAATAAATGGACCCCCCCCCCATTAAAAGCTGGAGTATCTTTCCCTACCTCTGTTTCAGAGAATGTATCTTTATTTGATCAACAGCCTCCTGTAGGGTACATCTGAACCCCAAGAGGAAAACTTAATCATTAAGGCAGTTTTGAGGGCAATGATTTTTAGTCAGAAAGGACCTTAGGAGTCCCCACCCCCAATAATGCACTTACAAGAACATTAGAATCAAGTACTTGGCTCTTTATAATTTACAAAACACTTTGAAAATTACTTTTACACATCCATTTTCACCTGATCCTCATAAGAGCCCGGGGAATGGGTATTACAGTGATTATCTCCATTTGGGGACAAGAAAATTGAGACTCAGAGAGGTTGCTTAATATGTTTAAGGCCACACAGCTTTCAAACTCAAGCCTAAAGTTCCTTACTCCAAATCCCAAGCTCAAACCACTGTACCACACTGCCCCCCAGTGTCCCAGAAGAGTGACTCTAGCCTAAAACACAAAGGCAGCAAGGGCAGCTGCCATCCCTACATTTTCAACAAACAAGAGCTCTCTTTAGTTTTTATTGATTGTCTGGATTGTGATGTGGGTGTGTAGCCTCCAAATGATTCTTGCATAGCTCATATCTGCCTCTTGAGGAGTCAAGCAATTTCTTCATCTGCTTAATATATGTGGCTAATATTTACCTGTCTCCTAGGATGGTTCTAAATGCAATAACGTAAGCAAAAGGGTCTGGGATACAGTAGGATTTTGATAGTTGCATGCTGGGACTGTGGGCACTCCTCACTCTTCTCTGAGATCCTGGTTAGAAAAGGAGGTTTGAAACAACTAGCTGAACCTATAAACTAACTGGAACCGAAACCTCAGATTTCCAGATCATGCATTTCCATTTGAAACCTAAGCGCATGCCTCCTCTTGCTTGGCCTGCAGGAATTTTGTAAAATGAATCATTTTAGCAAAATGCATCTTCATATTAGGAAAGGCAGAAACCCAAGAATTTGGGGGGGATGGCAATAAAAAGAATACTATTAAATTCCACTGACTCTTGGTACACAAGGCGTCTTAAGCACGTTTTCACCATGTGTCCCAGATTTTCCAAGATGGTCTTCATTTCAGATGCTCTGTGCCTCACTCAGACCAGGCGGTGTATACTGTGCCAGGCCACATGACTCGATATGGGGCTAGGAAAAGATGGTCAGTATAAATGCGTGCCAGACCTCAGCCCTTGGGGTGCTCATGGTCTAGAAGAGAAGGCAATGAAGAAAGAATGAACCAGTATGCAAAATGATGTGGTGGAGGAGGGAACCAAAGAGTGTTAATAATTCAGGGTACAACAGAAAAGCCAGAGTAGTTTTCACAAGGAAAGGGCATTCAGTCTGGATCCTGAAAGTTGACTCGAAATTTGCAAATGAGCAAAAAAACTGTACCTATCTGTGTTCCCACTCTACTTACAATCCCTCACCCATGTGCCAAACACCTTCCAGTCCTGATCTGACCCTGGTGGATCACCTTTCCCACCCACCCCCAAAAGATGTCCCAATCTCCCTGTCTTCTCCACTGATTCTCATCCCACCCATGCCTCCTCCCTCCTCCACATCTTCCGTCCGCCGTGAATCACAAAGCCCACTCAGACCTGCCTTCGCTCTGAAAGATGCAAAATGGCTTATTTATCTAAGACTCTCCCTCCGCCCCCAGTCCTCTGTCCTCATGGGACAGCAAGGTGAAAAAACAGCCAGATCCAACAGAGGACAGAGCATGGAGGTGCTGCCGGCTCATGATTCATGATCCAACAGAGATGAGTGAGCCGCTGTGGTGGGTGTGGGAGCAGCGAAGGCACAAAGAGAAGGAGAAGGATTAATTGAACCAAGCCAAGCTCAACCTGAAAGATCCTGGTTTGGTGTGTTCCCGAAATAGGGTTGAGCTTATGGCTGGTTCTTACTTGTTAGTAACCAGTTCACCCATCCCTTCTCTTAAGTCCTTGTTCATTAATCTTCTTAAAGTAAGCAAGTTGACTCTGTCAGGTTTGCTGGCTGTGTGTCAAAAACCTGTTCTTCCACTAAGAGATTTCAGAGGTGAAGTACATATATAGAAATCTTCACACTGAACTTCCATGTAAAACAAGGAAGTCGTTCTCCTGACCCACTGTTGTAAGAGATAAGCTGGTGACGATTCATAGGCTTAAGCACCAAGAAGCTGCATTTACTTACCCATTCACTCACTCATTCATTTATTCATTTATTTTAAAATAAGTACTAACTATAATCCAGACCTGAGCTGGACACTGTGAACCTGAGCAGCAATGAATAAGTCAGGTGTGATCTCTGCTCTCACAGAATGAGGAGCAAGTTCGATACATACACAAATAACTGCAACATATGGTAGTCAGTGGTATAATAAGGACCCTAAGAGCATGCTTTGGGAATTACCAAGGGGATTAAGGGTGTTTTCACAGAGAAAGTAATGCTTATGATCTCTTTGAGGTCAGGGACTATGTCCTACTTATCACTGTGTCCTCCCCCCACACACACAGAGCACAGGGTTTCTGCTCATTGGAGGTGCTCATAGACGTGTGCCAAATAAACAATCAAGATCTCAAAGAAACGAGTAGGAGTCACTAGACAAAAAAGAGAAAAGAACACATTACGGGAAGAGGGCACGATGACTTTTTTAAAAAGGCTCAATGTACAGACTTTTGAAGGAAGAACAGTTATTTCACTGTCAGTAAGGGCAGAAGATGAAGCTGGAGAAGGAAGGTGGGCTCAAACTGGGAAATGCTTAATATGCCATGCAAAGAAGTTGGAACTTTCACCTGGGAACAAAGGGTAGATCTATTAGTATCGGTTATCCATGTAGACATACTTTCACAAATGAAAACATGGTCTCTTGGATTTCACTACGTTGGAGGCTTTCTCTTAAATGGCAAATGTACTCATCTTGGTAACTTGTGGCTTAGCCCAGGGAGTGAATGCACAAGGATTTTAATCAAAGTCTAGCCAGGTGTCTTCTCAGAGTCTTTCTTCAACTGAGCGCCCAAATCCTTCACCTTATCTTCTGCGCGTATTAGAAACATCCTTGCCACTGGTTGCTGCTCCTCAGAATCTTAAAGTGGACAGCAGACAACAGAGCCAGAAGGGAAGGCACTACTTATGATCCAGGATCCAACTCCAGGGGATATATTAACACTCAGACAAAACTGTAATTCGAAAAGATACATGTACCCCTATGTTCATAGCAGCATTATTTGTAATAGCCAAGTCATGGAAATAACCCAAATGTTCATCAACAAAGGAATGGAAGAGGAGATGTGCTATACAGACATATATACAATGAAATATTACTCAGCCATTAAAAAGAATAAAATAGTGACATGGATGGACCTATTAATTAATCATACTAAGCAAAGTCATAAAGATAAAAGACAAGTACCATAGGCTAGCGTCTATATGTGGAATCTAAAATATGATACAAATGAACACATTTACAAAACATAAAGACTCAAAGACATAAAGAACAGATATCTGATTGCCAAGGGTGAGCGGAAAGGATTGGGAGTTTAGGGTTGGTAGATACGCAAACTATTATATATATGATGGATAGACAGCAAGATCTCACTGTATAGCACAGGGAACTATAATCAATATGTTCTGATAAACCAAAATGGAAAAGAATATGAAAAATATATTTAAAAATATATATATGGATGGATGTGAGTTTGCTGTAAAACAAAATTAAACACTGTAAATCAACTATACGTCAATAAAATTTTTTTTAAAAGAAAATCATTTTTTTTTTAAAGGGAAGGTACCAGAATCACAGGGACGTGTGGACATTCCCAGACACCAAATAGAGCCCAGCACCCCGAGGCAACAATTCCAGGCCAGCATTTCCTAACACTCCAATCATAGAGCAAAAACACACAAGGTTTAAAAAAAAAACACACACACACACAAGGTTGTCCAGTTTTATCTTTCTCTTTTTATTTTTTTTCTTTTTAGACAACTCAGCATCAAAATACACACACACATCTCCATCAGAAAACCTGGGTACAATCCTAGCTCTTCACCTGACTAGGAGACACTGATCAGGTCGCTGAAAGCCTGAGACTCTCAGTGACATCATCCACAAACGACTAGAACACACTCGCACAGCGGTGATGGGGACTGACAGGCAGGAGGTCTCCAAAGCCCCCGTCACAGAGTTCAGCGTTTAGGAGGCACCCGACACCCCACTTGGCCCCCTTGGCCTCCCCACCCATCACAGCAGAGAACCACGTCACACCTGCTTTACTGGGCTCAGTTCTGCCTCCATAGTAACCTCAGGTTGCTGGTGCTGTAAAAGGTAAACCTCAGTGCTGTCTACTGTACTAGACAGTGATGTCGTTTCCTAGTGACTGGGCACTGGCAAGTCAATAACCAGGAAATAGACACAACCTCAAGTCTCTGCTCTTCAGCCCGGAGTTCAGGGTCCCTGCTTTCCACCTCTCCCCTTTCGAGCAGCATCGGCCCCCACCCTGCCCCCACTGCACACCTAGGGCTTGAAGGCGCTGCATGGACCCGGCCGCGCTGCTGCTCCACTGCACCGCGCCGTCAGCTGGGAACGCCCTTCCCACATCTCCCCAGCTGGATCGATTCACTCATCTGTCAAGTCTCGGCTCAGCCGTCACCTCCTTCAGGAAGCCAGGTACAAACTCCCACACCAGAAGATGCACCCTTTCCCAGGCTCCTTTCACACCTTTCACTCTGTATCTCATCATATACCATGTCACGGTGAAAATCTCTGGTTTTGAATCTGTATCCCCGAGTGGCCTCCAATATCTTCAGGAACAGGAACCATGACTTATGTCATTTTATCCAGTGCCTCTCACAGAAATGGGGACAAAGTGAGAATACAGCAGAGAATCATTAAAAGTTGACATAAAGCATTAAAAGAATCCTGGAACATTGTTTCCATGAGTTAACTAACACACTCCTAGTCTCCAAAGATGATTCCCTCCAACCAACCCTGTATCCTCGTATTTATGCTCTTGTACAGCCCTCTCTCCTTGCATCTGGACTGGCCCTGGGGCTCACTTTGGACCAGCAGAACACAAGTGCTTCTGCCTAACTTCCAAGGCTAGGTCATAAGAAGTCTTGCAACTTTCATCTAGGTTTCCTGCAATACTCACTCTAAGGCGGTGGTTCTCAGCCCGAGATAATTTTGCTTCCCAGGTGACATTTGACCATGTCTAGGGATGTTTTGGGGGCTGGGGTAGGGGATATGCTACCTGCGTCCAATAGATGGAGGCCAAGGATGCTGCTCAGCATCCTACAGTGTCCAGGACAACCTCCTACACAAAACAGCCCAAAATGTCAGTAGTGCCAAGGTCGAGAAACCCTGCTCTAAGGGAAATCAGATGCAATGTAAGAAGTCCTACTTCTCTCAGACTGTCATGCTAGAAGGAAGCCCAAACTAGTCATGTGGAGAGAGAAAGACCTGGCCAGCCTCTAACTATTCTAGCTCTACAGCTGATGAACCAAACATGTGCGTGAAGAAGTCACTTCAGAGGCCAACCTATTCAGGTACTCAAATGATTCCGGCCCTAGCTGCTCTCAGACAACAGCCACCTGAGGGACCCAAATGTAAAGCACCCAGCTGAGCCAAGTCAACCCACAGACTGTGAAGGACAATCACATACTGTTTTTTAAGTCACTGAGTTTTAGAGTGGTTTGTTACATGGCAATAGACAATCAAAGCACCTGGATTCTGACGTTTCTAGGTCTCATTCCTTTCCCACGCTCTCATTTATCTTTCTCCTATCCTCAAGTTCCAGGAAGGCAAGTTTTTTATGCAAACTGGTTTCTCAGATGTTGTAGACATATGCAAATTCCCTGATAGTTGCTTTGGCCCTACCAGCTGAGACAGAGGAATCCTACAGCACTTTGTAAACCAGAAATGGGGCTATTTTCATCTTACTGTTGGAAAAACAGACAATAAAAGTCAGACTGTTGCTGTAGTCTGCCCACATAATAGGCCTCAGGACTGTACTGACCCAGTGAGAAGTTTCCGCCAGAGAAACAGGAGTGAGCTCTAGCTGAGATTTAAAGTTAGTGCAAAGGGAATTCATTCATAATATCAGGACACACTGCAGTATCCTTGGTTTCTAAACAATACAAATTTATCACCAAACTCAATTCATCAAGCATTCACTGAACATCTGCTGTGTGCAGAAATTAGGCTTATCCCCTTTGGAAGACTCAAAAATGAAATTATCTAGTTTCTGCATAAAAGGATTAGTATGTCAGACGTTGGGCTTCCCCAGTGGCTTAGTGGTAAAGAATCCACCTGCCAATGCAGAAGACATGGGTTCAATTCCTGGGTCAGGAAGATCCCCTGAAGGAGGAAATGACAACCCACTCTGGTATTTCTTGCCTGAACAACTCCACAGACAGAGGAACCTGGTAGGCTGAAGTCCGTGGAATCACAAAGAGTCGGAGGCGACTGAGCACACACACATGAAAGATGTTACAGAAAAACCCTAGTGAATTTTTTGGCCAACCCAGTGTTTTAGTCAGTTGGACTGACACATCAACAGCAAGCTATAAAACAAAATAACAAAATAAAATCAATGCCCAAGTGAGATAGAAACATGTGAAGAAGGGTCTGTAAATTTTCACTATTAGGTTAATGAAACTACACTCATTCACCATATCATTTACCAAGTGCCCACTTGGTAATGATAGGGTAAAGTGCCCACTTTAGGCATGATAGGGTAAAGAATCTGCCTGCAATGCAGAAGACCCGAATTCGATCCCTGGGTTCGGAAGATCTCCTGGAGAAGGGAATGGCTACCCACTCCAGTACTCTTGCCTGGAGAATTCCATGGACAGAGGAACTGGCAGGTTACAGTCCATGGGATTGCAAAGAGTTGGACATGACTGAGCAACTAACAATTTCACTTTTCATTTCCACTGCAACCAAACTCCAATGATCAAAGTTTTATGGCTCAACACAAACTTATGATTCATACTTTCAGACACAGTACATGGTCCTGGGCATTTAGTAAATAAATAATTGTTAAAGAGTGGTACATCCTCAAAATTAACAAATAATAAGCTGATTTTAATCTATAAACTTATTAAGACTCTAAATCTTAGAAGGACGCACAAATCTCACACCATTTGCTATATTTTAAAGATTAAAAATAATAATTTTTCTAGAAAATGGGGGGGGTTGGGAATTGGGCATCTGAACTTTTTCATTTTTCATCTGTATTCCTCACCTTCCAAAATGTACTGTTTTAGACAAGACACCAGAGACCACACTTTCAAAATAGAGGACAGGCTCCCCTTCAGAAATTTGATGGGCACTAAAGGGGATTAGGAGGGTATATGTCAGGATGGGCTGCATCAAACAGTGATGACAAATAGCCTTGAACTCTTAGTGGTTATTAACACAGCATTTACCTCTTGTCCACACAGCCTGTCCAACCCTGTTCAGTAGAAAAATCTCGCTCATCAGTCACTTGGGGACCCAGCTGATAGAGCCTTCCTTTTAGTCTGCGTTTCTCCCTCTCCATAGCAAAGCAGTGTGGCAAACTGGACACTGGCCAGAGCTAATGTGCTTCCTTTGGCCAAGTTAGTCACATGGTCACACCTGACTTCAGGCAGACAAGGACATACAGTCCTACTATGAGCCTGGAAGGGGGAAGAACCAGAAATACTTGATGAACAGCACTAATGACTTCACAAGGAGTCATAAACTCAGAGGTGTGTCTTCCTGAAACATCAGTTTTACTTAAAGATTGATCATTCAAAACACGGGCTGAACATTAAAACAAATGTAGATATGAAAGGGGCTCAAGTTCAAAATACATGTATTCATTTTCAACTTAAAATACAAAATTTGAAACAGAATTCAGACTTCTGAACTTTCAAGACCATAATCTCCAAACTCCCCTCAGTCACTATTGTCGGTTATTTTTAGCGGTTCCATAGAAAAACTAAGAAGTACTAGTCTAAGATAAAAATCCATTTGAAGAAAATGGACAAAATAGATGCTTTGGAGCCCTCAAAATAAGTAGTGGGTAATATTCTAGGTTTCCTGACAAAAATGCAAAATGAAAACACTAACATCAGTCACTTTTTGTCAACAGAAAGCAAACATACCCATAGTCAAAGGTAGTTGTCTTTCTGCAAGTACAATGTATGGATAATGAAGCCATCTCCAACTGCCATGTATAAAGAATAGAAACATTATTCTTGCATCAACTCCTGTCAACTAAAATGATAGGATCAAAGCTGGTCAGTGAAAGTTGGTTGCTTTCTGTAGACCAGTCCTAATAACAGGGTAGGCTTGGGGTATCTTGAAAGGTTGATAGCTACACACAATGAGTGCTTATTATTAATACTGCCAGGCACTGTTCTAAGTCAATTCTGAATAATAGTTAACTAAATCTTCAGGAATTGGAACAGCCTATATGGGAAAAGAATCTAAAAAACAGTGGATATATGTATACGTATAACTGTATATGTATATGTATAACTTTGCTATACACCTGAAATTAACATAACGTAAATCACTTATACTCCAATAAAAATAATAATAATAATTAAAACAAACAAACAAAAAAAACTCTATGTAGCAAAAAAAAAAAAAAAAACCCTATGAGGTAGGTTCTATTACTGTACCCACTTTATAGGTAAAGAAACTGAGGTACAGAGGCATTAATGTGCCCACGTCTTACAACTTATAACAGGTAGAACCAGGATTCTAACCTAGGCAGTCTGTCTTCAAATCCTCGCTCTTATGCATCAGGCAATTCCATCTCAACTTGACCAATTATGGCCCACAGGGCATCTTACATAGTCAGTGAGCTCTGGACAAGAGCTAGAACTCATTCATCTCCTTTTATGGCACAGCCAATGGCCCTTCCCCCTCTATGACTTCAGGGAGGCCCTGCTTCCTCTGAAGACACTTTTGGACCAGATTCTATGCCTGCCCCCACCCAAGGCAGCTCAAGCTCAACTTAGCATGGGCACCCAAGACCAATCTGAGTTTTTGAATAAAGATCTGCATTTTCTCCAGCTCATTTCCCAGTGATTGATGGAGACCCCAAAGCTCCACACACTACATTAAATGGAACAGATGACCTCAGCATGGAAACATTTTTATGTAATACCAGCGGCCCACCCTTTCCGTAAGAGAAATGAAGGAAGTAAACTGAATATAGCCTAGGAATGCTCCTTTACTTTAAAAAGAAAAGAAAAACTTTTTAAAATCAGAGCTATTGGAAGAGGCAGGCTGGCTTCAGAATATTTTTTGTTTATTTGGGAAACACTGACCAAGCATTTAGAATGTGCCAAGTCTGTGCTACACAATGTCCCCCCTACCATCACCACCACCACCATCATTCCTGACTCAAAAGAGTATACAAGCACCTGCTCCAGTCTCAAGCAGTCTGGTCTATTCAATCCAAAGCTAGTAGTCAGTCCATGGTGATAAAAAAACTACAATAAGGATCACGGTAATCATCGGCACTGAGTCAGAAAAGACCCAGAGAGATCAGCAGTGCAGGTGTAGGCCCTGTCAGAAGCAGATAAGATACTCCGAAGCCCACTGTAAAGTGCACAGCCAGTGGAAACAGTAAATCCGAGCTGGGATTTCATACTCAGCTGCCCACCAGTGGGACCTTGTGTGTGGAGGGATCATACGAACTGGGAAGCACGTGCCCTGTCTAAAGGCATTCCCATTCCATATTTTCTTTCTCCACAAACAATAGGCAGACCAAACCAAACATACGCTGTGACAGAACTGAGCTGTGAGCTGCCCACTGGTGACCTCTGATGGAGTGTTTCATTTGAGGTACCAGTTCTTAGGTTTACAGGGCTGGGGGCTGACCATGGAGCTTCTCCAAAGCTTGACTTCCTCATTACTCAAGGAACAGTCTATGCCTTAAAGGGTTATCAAGAGAATTCAATAGTGACAGTAAAGTTCTCCCAATCCACTCAACTTTGAGCTCCTCGAGGGTAGTTATTTTTCCACCACTAGCTTTTGATATTAGGTCTGGCATATTATAAGTCAAATGAATGAAATGCATGCCTACTGTGTGCCAAATGTGGCCCTAAGTGCTCTACAAATGTTACATTAAAGGAAAAAGGGCTCAAATGTAATCCTGATGGTCATACACCCAAGTCTTCCTGGTTCCACCACACATGTAAGCCAACTCTAAAATGGCATGGGGTTTTTAGGCAGGAATTGACTAAGGGAAACATGGGGCTGAGATCATGGCTTATTTTAAGCAGCTTCTTCTAAAGGGCTTCTTCTAAAGCTACGCTGAGTCCCTGCTAGCTCTGTGCTGGGCCAGAGGACAACGAGTCAGTGCCTTCAGTCCTGCCCTGGAGGAGGTCACCTTTTAGGGTTTTGCATCTGTTGGGCTCTAGACAAGAACACTGCAGCCTATGCCAAGCCTCCAAATCACAGCAATGTTCTAAGGAGCAGCTGGGGTTTTATTTTTCATTTCCTCAGCACACCCGTCTCTCCACATTTAGTTGATACGCTCTAAAGAATAGGCCCTGACACCTGGGGGTATGTTTTGAAAAATGTGTGGACCATATGCATACCTAACATGCAACACGGCCATGGAGAAATCGGTACAATGCGGCTTGGCACCAGCCAGCTTTTCTTTTTTTCTAATTCCTTAACATCTTGCCTACAAATTGCATCCTCAAGCACTTCAGAGAGTTGAATAACCCCAAATGCTCATAGCTTATTTCATTATGCTTCATTTGGGGCTTTAAAGGAGGAAGACCAGAGAATGTCAGGAACAGTTTAGCAGCATCAGGGCTGATTAGGTTGAAGAGCATTCAAAGAAATGTAGTCCTGTATTTCTTTTGTTACCAGGATCATGTGTTTCACTGAAAGCAAGCTTATGATTGCCGCACAAATGTTTCCTAGCCTCTTGCAAACCCATTAGCCATTGCTTGACTGCCTTTTATTAATTTTTTAAAAAGAAAAGAGGGCAGGGCAGAGGGTAGGGGTCTTGATTAGAAAGCACTCTTAAGGCAGCAACCAGCATAGAACAGACTCTGTTCCAGGAATGGGGAAATCCAGCTTCTAGGCCCCTCTTGTGCTTATAAGCTGTGTAGGCTGAAGCAAACCACTGCACTTCTCTGGGCTTCAGCTGCCTTCTCTGTTCAAATGCAGTAGAAGGATGATGTCTATTTCCGTGGGACTGCACCACTTACCAAGCCCCCCTCCCACATACATTTTCTCAGGGGCATCAAGCCACACCTGATACGGAATCCCAGCTCCAACCTGTAAGCTGTGTGGTCTTATACAAGTTAACTAACCTCTCTGAACTTCAGTTTCCTTGTAAAATAGGAAAAGAAACAGAAGACAGTTACTAGACTCAAATGAAACAGCAGACCCAAAATTCCTCTTTAAAACATTATATCAATATTTAGACTCAACTCTCCCTTGGCCCCGCCTCCCCCTATTATCTTCACTGGCACTTCCTTCAGCTGCCACAAATGAACAGATGTGTGATATAAGTAAAAACAGTGTGTGTGCCATGAAAGGCAGCTTCCAGACAAATCTCTTAGCACCCACATGCAACCAGACTGCTTTCCTCAATTCCTCCTACATAGTGTACACCATTTAAGAGTTACGCAAATGTCACCCTCCTCCTCTTCATCACCCATTGTATGAGGCACCCACCCAGTTATTCTAAATTCTCTGTCCATGGGATTCTCCAGGCAAGAATACGCAGAGGGTTGCCACTTCCTCCTCCAAGAGACTTTCCCGACCTAGGGATCAAACTCACGTCTCCTGCATTGCAGGCAGATTCTATACTGTCTAAGCCACTAGGGAAGCCCAAACTTGTCATAGCTGATTTAAAGACCATCTTTCAGTGATAATCATAGGGGAGGCTATAACTCAGGGGGACTGTGATAGGACACAGTATTTCACTAAACAGCTAACCTCTACACAGGAATTCACAGGAATTCATCATCTCATTTGAGCCTCATAACAGCCCATGTTATGATTTATTTTGTTACGTCCATTTTACAGATAATGAAACTGGAGATCAGAGAAATGAAGCAACTTGCTCCAAGTCACACAGTCAGTAAGGGGGAGCTTGCAGTTGAGAGACCAGCTTTTCAGATTCCAGATCTGGTAACTTTGCACGTCCCCACCCCCCACCTCCTCTGACATCAGACAGAGGGTTATACTGTAAAGATACTTGCCCTGGCTCTGCTTCCAATGGTCACTCTCATTTAAGGTGGGGGGTTCCTGCACCACTAGCTCTTCATTTCCCTTCCTGGGCGAAGTGAGAGACTGAAGGAGGCGGAGTGGTACTCGTTAGACGGTCTCTTCTGGCTCCCCTTCCCCCTTGTTTTTTTTCCTGTGACCATTAAAAAGAGCTTTTTGGCCTACACTTGCAGAATGGCCATCACATACATATGAAAGCTTTTTGCTTCCCACTTGTTTTTTCTTAAGAGTAGTGTGTTTCTCTTTAGGCCAACTTCTGAAGCTAGGCCCAAGACCATTTACTCTTCACTGTCAGACCCACAATTCATCTGCATGTCTCACTTTCCAAAGCTCGAAGCCACAACATGAGCAAACACTCAAACATTTTTTTTATATATATTACTATTAGGAACCAAAATTGCTATTAGCATGACTGAAAAAGCCATTTTAAACAATGTTCTATATAAGGAAAGGAGAGAGCCAACTTATTGAGTCCATTCCATGTGCCAGCCCTGGGAAGAGGTTATCAGTTCTCATAGCATTAAGAGAAAGAAACCATTACTTCATTCTGCAGATGAGGGAAAATGGACTCAGACAGGCTGAGTGGCTTGCCCAGGGTCACACAGGAAGACAAAAAAAAGATCAGAAGTCAGATAGTCTGGGTCCAAAACACAAGCTTTCAGCTGCAATACATATATTCACACTAGTTCTATAACCTGGGTCACGGCTTCCCCCAAAGTCTCCTCTACTTTTTCTGGCTGTACCTAAATGTGGACTCTGCTTCTTCGTAAAGATGGTTTAGGTGAGCTGAGAACTGGGGAGGAGAAAGAGTGAGGAGTTCAAGGAAGCCAAAGAAACCTCACTAGATCCAGCCATAAATCCTACCTTGGAAGGTATAGTTAGTCAGTCAGTTTATTCGCTCAATCGTGACCAACTCTTTGCAGCCTGATGGACTGCAGCACGCCAGGCCTCCCTGTCCAACACCAACTTCCGGAGCTTACTCAAACTCATGTCCATTCAGTAGGTGATGCCATCAAACCATCTCATCCTCTGTTGTCCCCTTTTCCTACCTTCAATCCTTCCCAGCATCAGGGTCTTTCCAAATGAGTCAGTTCTTTGCATCAGGTGGCCAAAGTATTGGAGTTTCAGCTTCAACATCAGTCCTTCCAATGAATATTCAGGACTTATTTCCTTTAGGATTGACTGGTTTGAGCTTCTTGCAGTCCAAGGCCTTCTCACGAGTCTTCTCCAACACCACAGTTCAAAAGCATCCATTATTTGGCGCTCAAATTCTTTATTGTTCAACTCTCATATTCATACATGACTACTGGAAAAACCATAGCTTTGACTAGACAGACCTTTGTCAGCAAAGTAATGTCTCTGCTTTTTAATATGCTGTCTAGGTTGGTCATAGCGTTTTTCCAAGGAGCAAGCGTCTTTTAATTTCATAGTTGCAGTCACCATCTGCAGTGATTTTGGAGCCCAAGAAAATAAAATCTGTCACCTGAAAGGTACAGTAGAGGTTAAACTGGAGAAGAGAATGAGGAAAGGCCCCAAGTGGCAGAAAGCAACCTGTGGGAAGTAAGAGTTTGATCTGAAGGCAGTGGTGAACTTCAGAGCAACTGGGGGCCTTAGTCAATCATACTCTCTATAATCATGCAGTCTCATGGCTGCCATGGTAATTTTGCACAGAATCAAGTGAAAATATTTAGAACTCTTATGAAACACTTGTGTTATTTACAACTCCAGTTGGATATTTTGCAACTTTTTTCAAATACAAAAATGGCCAATATAATAAAATAAAGCCTTTTATAAGAGATACGGACTCATCCTGTGATGAAACTGTAATGAAGTCAGTTCTCACAAGAATAGAATACAGACAATAACAGAGTTCTGTGATGAGTAGGTATCTCCTTTCCCATCCTAATAAGCTCAAATGGAGTATTCATGTTTCTGGTCCAGCTGAACGGCTAGTTCATTGGAAAAGTTGCAAAGGGTCATTACCTCAGACAGACCCTAAAGTGATCCCCAACGCCTGGCACTCACACTCTTGTATTATCCTCTCCCTGAGAGTGAGCAGGATCTGTGACTTGCTTCTCACCAACAGAACATGGCAGAGGCGATAAGAGGTCACTCTCAGGATTACACTACATAAAACTCTGCCTCTCTAGTCACTCTTTCCCTCCTGTGAGCCACAAAGAAGAAAGCTGCTATGTTGCGAACTTCCTAGAGAGAGGACCACATATTGGGAACAGGAAATAGTCTGTAGAACTGAGGCACTCAGCTCCTACAGGCCACAAAGAAATGAATTCTGCCAATGACTTGATAACCTTGGAAGCAAATTCTTCCCCAGGAGAGCCTCAGGTGAAAATAAAGCCCATCTGACACCCTGAGTGTGGCTTTATGAAACTCTGGGCAAAAGAACCAGCTAAGCCAGGGCCAGAAAGGTAAACCACATAAATTTTGAGACAATAAATGTGTTTTTTAAACTGTTAAGTTTGTAGCAATTTGTTACACAGTGATACCTTGTTAATATAGTTACAAATATGCTTTGAATTGGGCACTGTTCTAGACACAGTGGCCATATTTATTTGGTTAGGCCATGGATCCAGACCTACGTGCAAACAGAGGGAGATGAACTAGTTAAGCAGACAAGATGGTTATGCCTAACCTACAATATAATTCACAAGATGTTATAAAACTTATAAACAAATTTCTGGGGGCACACATCCACAGAAGCAATTATTTCTGTCCTAGAGAGCTTGAGAAAGCATTACAGACACAATATTTCAACTAGGAAGGAAGTTCTAACATGGTGAAACTATTTTATAATCGCAGAAAGTTCTTCACTTTGGGTTAAAATGTTAGCATCCTTAACATAATGGGTATTTTTTTAATGCCCATTTAAACTCTGACCATCATGAAAGAAAGCCATGATTAGAAATATCTTCACACTGGATTTTCTCCTCCACTTTCTGAGCCTAGCAAAAGACACACCTGTGCTTCCCTCCCACGTAGGGTGTGAAAGAATTGCTTGCATGCAAGACCCAGTGGAATAAGACAGCTGTTGGCCACGTCACTGAGGAGGGTTTCCCTCACCCAACTGCTGGTCTCCATGGCAACTGCCAGTCACAGCCAACAAACAGTTACCTCGACTGCATTACACATCTCTGCAGAACTCCCACGGAGGGAATCCTTGTTGATTTCTTGGTCGCCATGGTTTCAGTTCCCGCCATAATCTTAGATGTTCTCTAAGCATGTGTGCACATGCAGGTACGTATATTAATGTGTGTGCTGAAGCTTAGAGCATGTTGCACTTTCCTCTTGGTGGAAGTCAAAACATGCTTGAGGAATGACTAGTGTAATCTTTGTGATGAAAATGACATAGTTATCCTCACCCCAGTGAAAGGTCTGTGGTTGCTCAGGATCAGCTGAAAAAATTCCTTCACATTGACTGATAGGAATGCAGCATGATCAACTCTCCCCAGAGAAAAGTACATCTGCAGGCACTAAAACTACTTTTTCATTTTGGACTTTTTAGAAAATAACTCAGTGGATGGGTCGGTTTTACTCAGGTCCCAAGGACAGTCAACTTTCGATTGGAAATTACTGTACATATTCATGGTATTTGCTCTAAATAACACTTACAGTCTCAATGGTAAAATCACCTCATCCACAATATCAGAACAATGATCAAGAGAACCATTATGAGAATTATTTATAAATGCTACATCTGCATTTCTATGCTGATGCTGAGGAATCTGGACTATTACGATGTAGAAGCCAACTTTAATGTAAATCTTCCAGGAATTCTTGTGAAAACGCAGACTCTCAGTGGTAAGGCTGGCAGTTCAGTACCCCTGACATGTTCCTGGGTAATGAGGTATGCTAGCCATGGACCACTGTTGCAAAGCACTAAGGAGTCCTCACTGTGACTGGAGCTTGTGAGGATTACAGTTAGGATTCTCAGTAACGCCATCACCGTGTAAAATAGTACACACAGCACCTCGCACGGAACAGGAGCTCACTGAACATTGTTTCTCTTCTCTGCAAAGTGCTTCCATTCTCATGTGCTCACTGGACTGTCACAGCAAACTTGCAAGAAAGTACTCGGGGCACAAACTGGACTTAATTCCGATTTTAAAGACAGAGACACTGAAGTTGAGGAAGATGAAATAATTTGCCCAAATTTATAGAGTTAATGGGGCAAAGGCAGGAACTGAACCTTTGTCTTCTAATCCTCAGTCCTGTCTTCTTCCCATCACACCATCCTTGGAGCCTACACGTCCCTACTAGGAATACTACTTAACTGATTCAAGATGAAGACCATTCTGCAAATATTATATTTTTGAAAGTTAGAAAAATCCTGAAATCAAAACCTGACACAGATAATACTCTCAAAAAAAAAAAAAAAACCTCTATAGGCCAATTTCAAAAATATAGATGCAAAACTCCTAAATAAAATATTATCAAATCAAATCCAGCCATGTACTTGAAGAATAATACAAAATGACTAACCAGAGCTTATTCCAGGAATGCAGGATAGTTTAATATGAGGAAATCTATTAACATAATTCATAATATCAATAGGTCAAAGGAGAAAAACCATATGATCATTGTAAAAATGCCAAAAAGGCATTTGATACAATTTAATAGTCACTCAAGATGTTTTTAAAAACTGGGAACTGAATTTTCTTCTTTAACATGAAAAAAAGGATAACTATCTGAAAGCTCCAGCCAGTAATCTACTTAACTGGGAAACAGCCAGGATAAGATAAAACTGCCAACCCTAGAAGAGAAAGCTAGACCAAAGAAACAGAATAGAAAACTCAGAAGTGGTCCCAAGTATAACTATATGAGAAGGATAGTATTTACAGTCCCTGGGAAATTTTAACTAATGGATTAACTATTTGAAAGGAAATTAAGTCACACTTTTACTTCCATCATAGTCCAAAATAGACTACAGTTGGATTCAAGTCAATGTTTTTAAATAAATTATGAAAGAAATAGAAAAAAATACATATATATCCCTCCTAAATATAACAACAGTCTGATAACTTAAAGGGAAATACTGATACACTAAACCATCTGAAAATAAAGAACTTTCATATTGTAAGAAAAAAAAGGAAATGATAAACTAGAAAACATAAATAAAACATATGATAGGTAAGGAATATCTTTAATTCATCACAGAGATTTTTATAAAGCAATGAGAAAAAGATTAGCCCTATATTATAAAAATGAAGAAACTACATGGAGTCAGTTTTCAAAAGAAGAAATACAGTTGGTTATTATATGACCAAATATTCAACTTTACTATTAATCAAAACCATTCAAATTAAAAGCTCAAGATGGGATATGTTTCTCCATAAAGTCAGCAAAGACTACAATTAATTGAGAGTGTCTGGATACTGACACTCTTCTACTCAGCTCAGAACATAAATTGGTACACACTTTTTGGAAGGCAATTAGCAATATGTCTCAGAAATCTTAAAATGTGTATATTCTTTAGCCAAGCAATTCTATCTATAACAAATTCATTACCCCTTCCCCAAAAAAGTATAAAATAAAAGATTACACAAGATATATGCATATGAATATATTTTAAAGTGTTATTGATAATAAAAAACAATTGTTTTTCATAGGGAATTAAATAAGTCAATTATGGTAAATCTATGCATTGAATTGCAATGATAGCCACAGATTCACTAAATTAGTTAACCTGATGACCTGAAAAAATGTGTAGAATATATTACTAAGATAATAAAGCTAAGTATGAAACAGTATGTTTCATACTCTTTGATAGCATTTTTATAAGTTATGTAAGAATAGAAAAAAATGGAAATGCTTTCAGTGATTATCTTAAAGTGACTTGATAATACATGATCTGTTTCTTTTTCTACTCGCTATTCTGTATTTTGGCACATCAAACATGAGTTGCTATTGTAATAGCCACAAAACCTGTGTACACATCTTATTTTAAAGAGGCACTCGGGAGCCAGTGTTTAATCTGAGGAGTGAAGTGACACAAGTTAAGTGAGGCTTCAGGAAATGTGTTTTCACTACTGGGGAGTAAGCTGGGTCAAAGGAGTGAGAACGTGAGAGGCAGGAGACGCACATCTGAGTTCAGCTGTTGCAACGGCAGCATAAGCCTTTAGGGCACTGCCTAGAGATGGTTACCAGGTTCCAACAGGTGAAATCCAGGAAGCCTGTCGAAGCTGAATCATCAGGAAAAAGTAATAGAAAAATCAAGATGTGGCTGGCCATGGGGAGAGAGGGTGGGGTGGGCCCTCGGGACAATGAGCTGATGATGCAAATGCAGCCACAACAGAGTAGGTGAGCAGAGGTGTGGAGGCAGGTCATCTTAATGGGGAAATGGCCACACAAGGTAGATCCTGATAATGAGGAAGTTCAGAGAAGAGCTTTGCTGGAATGGAGGTTCAGAGTTCCTCTAAAACACTTCCTTTATAGTTTACGAAAGTTGCTCTCTCACCTGTTTCTCACAGGTGACCTGATGCAATAGGCATGACTGTCATCATCATTCCCACTGTACAGATGAGAGAATTGAGACAGTTTCAGCTAAAAGTTTTAGACAGTTTCAGTTAAAAAAGGTCTCTGTGAAGTGGTAGTCAGGACTGGATTTAGGCCTTATCTATCTTCAAATCTAATATTCTTTCACATACATCATACTGTTTTGTTATAAATATAGGCAGCAGTTGAAATCACACAAGCAGATGAATTTGCTTTAAAAAAAGAAAAAAAAGAGGGGCAGACAAAATAGGGCCTAGAAGTTAGTAGGCCAAATGGAATATAATTATACAAATGAATGGGGCTTCCCAGGTAGTGCTAGTGGTAAAGAACCTGTCTGCCAATGCTGAAGATGTAAAGACATGCAGGTTCTATCTGGATCGGGAAGATCCCCTGGAGGGGGGCATGGCAACCCACTCCAGTATTTTTGCCTAGAGAATCTCTTGGACAGAGGAGCCTGGCAGGCTACAGACCATAGGGTCGCAAAGAGCCGGACACAACTGAAGCTACTTAGCACACACACACAAATGAAGAACTAAAAAGATTCTACTAGAATTTACTATGTTGTAAGAGAAGGGGATAGCAGAGGATGAGATGATTAGATAGCATCACTGACTCAATGGACATGAATTTAAGCAACTTTCAGGAGATAGTGAAGGACAGAGGAGCCTGGCGTACTGCAGTCCATGGGGTCACAAACAGTCAGATACGACTTAGCAACTGAACAACAAAAAAGGTTTACTAGGACTCACAGTAGTGAGCACAGAAACTAGGAATAAATTTATCCATTCAGTAAACAATTTCTGTATCTATCAAGATAGTCTAGATAATTGTGATAACAAAAAAACCCAGGATCTCAGGGTCTTAAGACCAGAAATGTTTCTTTCTGGTTCACAGTAAGACTTGATCAGAGGACATCAGAAAAGCTCTCTACTCAACAAAATCACTCAGGGACCCACACTGAGCAAGAAGCCAGCCAGCATCTTCCAGAACACTGGAGGTCATCGCTCTAGAATAAAAGAGAAAGCTCTAGAGACCCTAGCACCAACAATTAAATGCTCTGATATACAAATGACACACATCACTCCTACCCCTAACCCACTGGGCCAGAAATGGCCACATACTGCACCAAACCACAAGAGCCAGGAAGTTGGAGACCTACAAAGTGAGCATCACTCATGAGCACCAGGGCTACTGAATATGCATGCTTGGCAATGGGAAGAGTATCACAATTTATTGAGCTCAAGAGCACTCCAAAAAAAAAAAAAAAGAGAGCACTCCAATGAGGAAGTTGATGGGTGATGTAGGCAGAAATGTAAAAGTCCATCTAAGAAAGGAAGAAATCATTTCATTGATTTCTAATAACAATACAAATTAGGTAAATCACTTGTAAGAAGATTGCTTCTCTTAGCTAAATGGCAGGACTTTCAAAATCCTGGTTCTTCATCTTCTAGCACAGAAGTAAGAAAAGATATCAGAGGAGAATCAAGGGTCATAACCAAATCAATGGGACTGGGCTTCCCAGGTGGTTCAGTTCAGTTCAGTTCATTCAGTCGTGTCCGACTCTTTGCGACCCCATGAACCACAGCACACCAGGCCTCCCCCCTTCCATCACCAACTCCCAGAGTCCACCCAAACCCATGTCCATTGAGTCAGTGATGCCATCCAACCATCTCATCCTCTGTCGACCCCTTCTCCTCCTGCCCTCAATCTTTCCCAGCATCAGGGTCTTGTCAAATGAGGCAGCTCTTCACATCAGGTGGCCTAAGTATTGGAGTTTCAGCTTCAACATCAGTCCTTCCAATGAACACCCAGGACTGATCTCCTTTAGGATGGACTGGTTGGATCTCCTTGCAGTCCAAGGGACTCTCAAGAGTCTTCTCCAACACCACAGTTCAAAAGCATCAGTTCTTCAGCGCTCAGCTTTCTTTATAGTCCAACTCTCACATCCATACATGACTACTGGAAAAACCACAGCCTTGACTAGACAGACCTTTGTTGACAAAGTAATGTCTCTGCTTTTTAATATGCTGTTTAGGTTGGTCATAACTTTCCTTCCAAGGAATAAGCGTCTTTTAATTTCATGGCTGCAGTCACCATCTGCAGTGATTTTGGTGCCCAGAAAAATGAAGTCAGCCACTGTTTCCCCATCTATTTCCCATGAAGTGATGGGACCAGATGCCATGATCTTAGTTTTCTGAATGTTGGGCTTTAAGCCAACTTTTTCACTCTCCTCTTTCACTTTCATCAAGAGGCTGTTTAGTTCTTCTTCACTCTCTGCCATAAGGGTGGTGTCATCTGCATCTCTGAGGTTACTGATATTTCTCCCGGCAATCTTGATTCCAGCTTGTGCTTCCTCCAGCCCAGCATTTCTCATGATTTACTCTGCATAGGTTCAGTGGTAAAGAATTCCCCTGCCAAGCACGAGACATGGGTTCAATCCGTGGATCAGGAGGATATCCTGGAGAAGGAAATGGCAACCTACTCCAGTATTCTTACCTGGGAAATTCCACAGACAGAGGAGCCTGGTGGGCCATGGTCCATAGTGTCACAAAGGAGTCAGACATGACTTAATGACTAAACAGCAAAACTCAATCAATAACTGAATTTTGTATAGCCATGTCAGTCAGTGTTCATTTTAAAAACATCCACTGGATGCAGAGCATTATTCTAATACCCACTTCTCAGCCTCAGCTCAGAGCCTCCACCAGTCCACCCACATAGGACAAACAGCTTTTCTCATGAATGCTGGGAAACCAGAATCCTTTCTCTGGCCCACGTGAAACTATCATATTTGGTGTTTTAGCAAATTATTTTATACACTTGACTTGAAGTGGCAACAATATGCACTCAGAAAATGATGAGACTGTGTCAGAAAGCTGAAATTTGAATCTCTACTTTGTTCAAGCTATATACTGTACAAACTCATGATAATAAATAACCTCACCTCACTAGGTTGCTGTAATGAGGTAAAGTGTGAAAAAGCCTAACACTTAGTAGGTATGCAATAAATGCTCTTTTCCTTGCTTTAATATAGCATCTCAAGTTTTAGAATATCTGCCACAGGCAAGATTCCAGATGTGTGAGGCATGTTTTTGACTCAGATTTCATTTTATAAGGCCTATATCTAGACCTTGTGTAGTAACTTTAGTAGAGAAGGTGTTAGATTTTTTTCTCACATAATTTTTTTTGCATATTGTACCTCCTTCAAAGGCCACATTGCTAGTTATAAAGTAACCCCTTCTAGAGGTTTGCTTCATAACATATGACAATTAGACTGCCCAAGAATAAAGTTCAAACATACTTCAGCTGGTGATGAGTTTGAAGGATCTGTCAGCTTACCCAACACGAACACTAGAAAAACTGACAGCCAGTTAGTGATGCACAGCCCTCTCCTTTAAACCAAGTTATAACAAAAGCATTTACCGTAAGGACCTAATTTATCATTGGAAAGATAGCAAATATGTTATTAATGAATGAATAAATCACTCTCAAGCAAGCAATGACTTCATTTTCTCTCAGGGGTACTCAGCATATTTTTCCTTAAGCCAGCTGACACGAGTCCTAAAGGAAAGGCTAGAATGCCTTTCTCTGCAGGCCTCAAGCGCCATGCTGTGATGGGAGACCCAGTGTCCTGTACTGTGGAGTCCTGTCTATTGGGAGAGGAGTAAGTCTGCCATAGACTGAATGTTTGTGTCCCCCCAAGATTCACATTTTAAATCCTCACAGCCAAAGTGCTGATACTTGGAAGTGGGGCCACCAAGAGATAATTAGGTCATGAGGGTGGAGCCCTCACAAATGGTATTAGTGCCCTTATAAAAGAGACTGCAGAGAGCATCCTTGCTTATTCCACCATGTGAGGACACAGTAAGAAGATTGCCATCTATGTATCAGGAAGGAGACTCTCACCAGAAACTGAATCTGCTGGTGTCTTGATCTTGGACTTCAAGCCTCCAGAAGTATAAGAAATTGGATTTCTGTTGGTTATAAGCCACCAATCTATGGTGCTCTGTTATAGCAGTCCAAATAGAATAAGACACTGTCCATCCTGGTAGGGTATGGCCTGGAGGAACAGCTCGCTTCTCTTGGACCTTCAACCTCTTCTAACTGTGAGAAGAACTAGCAGAAATACAGATGACCACACACGGCATTGCACCTGGGCTTCCTAGGAAAGGAATATGTACCCTCAGCAACTAGGCCACAAACTGCAGGGTGGCAATGTCCAAAGTCCATTCTTTAATACTTACTTATTCCATAGTTTATTTGGCTGTGCCAGGTCTCAGCTGCAGCAGGTGCAATCTTCAATATTCCTTGCAGCATGTAGGATCTTTTTTTTGTTTTAGTTGTGGCATGCAGGATCCTTAGTTGCAGTATGTGAACTCTTATTTGCAGCATGGGGGATCTAGTCCCCTGACCAGGGATCAAACTCTGGGCCCCTGCGTTGGGAGCACAGAGTCTTAGCCACTGAACCACCAGGGAAGTCTCCAAAGTTCATTCTTGAGGAACTTAAGATGTTGAGAAGGCTCACCAGAAAACTTCCTATTCCTTTTGATTCCCCATCTTTGGTTTTCCAAATACACAGAACAGGATGGAGTCAGGACACAGATTATGCTACGAATGTGCTGCTAAGGAGTTAGCGTTTGATCCATCAGCTAGAGTTTCCCAAAGTGTACACATCACAGAACACTGGGTCCAGGGGGTTGTATTAGGTTTTCTTTGGAAAAAAAAAAAAAAGAAAGAAAGAAAGATTTCTATAATCAAGTAAATGTGAAAATTTTAATAAAATTAAATTATTTTTTGTAAGAACTCTGAGAGCCTTTAGTATTTCATGTGCATATCTTGTCTACCTCTCTGACCTTGCCATAATCTATGCCATTTCTAGTACTGAGCAGGCACTAGAGTTGTGGTGTTTAAAAATAGAAGATGTAAACAGATAGACATACTTACAATATAATGTAATTAAATTGTAAAAACATACAGTTCTGTATAGACAATAACAGAATTAAGCATGAATAAGAAGTGATAAAAAGGGATAGTGCACATTAATAGCATAATCTGCCTCCTGACTCCTCTGGCCTCATTGTCAGCTGAACACTCTGGACTTCACCAACACCAAACCACTTGTGGCTCCCTATGTGCTATTCATGTTATTTCATGTCCCTTTATGTTTACACACTCTATTCAATACGCCTGGAACGTTCTTTTCTTTCTGCTGAACAACAGATCTTAAAATCTAGCTCAAAAACGTTCTTCTTTGTGAAATTCTGAACACCTCTCCCTAAACTCATCCTGCCTTACACAAGACCCTCCAATACACACACACACACACGTATGTAAGTGAACAAAATCATGCATACACAGGCCACTATTCCCTTCTTCACAGCACTTCGTATCTTCTGCTTAGTTCTATTATTGTCCATAGGATATCATGTTGTAAGTAGATGCCTGCTTGTTTGTGTCCTCTGTTAATAAAGACCACTCCAGTACCTGCTCAACACTAGACACTGCATAGGTGATGTTCAAGTGGATTCATTCATTCATTTATTAATTTCATCTGTGAGAAAAGCATACTATGAACTCTACCCCTACTGAAGTCCTAACTAACCTCCCTCACTCTCCTGTGGGAAGATTATTTAATTGGAGAGAAATCCAAGGTAACGTAAGAAGAGATTTCTGGTCTTTGATCCCATGTTGAAAGACAGAGGCTTCATTAACTTAATTTCAGGTAGTGCACACGCAGTTGCAACACCTTGGTGAACTGACTTCCCCTGTTATCCTTGCCGTCAGTTAGCTGCCTGAGAAAGGATCACTGAAAAGGGTGTCAGGGGTGTTCCTGCCTTCCCAACATGCCGTACCATTTCAGACTTAGAGAAAAGCAGTATGTCTCATGGTTACCAAGACCAGTGCTCCTCAAGCTTGAGCCAGCATCAGGATCACCAGGAGGACTTGTTAAAACATGGGTTGCTGGGCCCCACCCTACAATGTCTGATTCAGTAGGGTTTGGGTGGGCCTGAGAATGTGCATTTCTAACAGTTCCCAGGGAATGCTGGGGACACTGGTCCAGTGACCACACTTTGAAAACTATTGACCTATGGTTCACTGACTGCTTCCCAATGCCAGAACTGTACTAGCAACACAAGTGTTCAAGCTACCTGGTTGCTGCTCTCAGGAAGATGGCAAAAAGGACCAGTACTAAATTTGGATTTCAAAGACCAGTCTTGTGACAACTGGCAAATCACAGAACCTTAGAACACCTTAGCTTCTTTCACCAAAAAATGTCAACTCTAAGCCCATCACTGTCTACCCTCACTGGTTTGCTGTGTGAATACAATGGGGGAAAATGAGCTAAAAATGTCTATATCCTAAAAAGTTCTAAAGAATGAGAAGTTTGATCTGAAAAGATAAAACAAACATGTGTGAATGATACAAAAAAAAAATTTAAGGTGTGTAAGGCAGTGGAATGTAGTTCAGAGGAAGAGTTCAGGGATGAATTTCTCCACATAAATTAAAAAAGCTTTCACACATGAACAGATAGCAACAGAACTTTGACTTAACCATAAAAGGGTTAGTTTGCCCCTTTTTATTGTTGAGTAGTAGAAAGGAAGAAGGTTAAATAACTGCTGTGATTGTCTAAGGGTGAACTACGCTGGTATAATTGGACGTAAGAAGAAAGGATGGAAATAAAATAAATTTAAGATATAGAATTTATAGAATTTATAAACTGACTATATACCATAGCAAGGGAGACACAGAAAGCAAAAAACAGCTGAACTCTAAGTACAGGCTCTAAAATGAAGCCGATCTGAGCTTAAATTGCTTGTTCTACCATTTTCCTGAGCAAGTTATAAAACCTCAGCTTCAGTTTCCTCATCTGTAAAATGAATAAGAACAGCATCCTTTTCAGAGTGCAGCTGGACGGACTGAATGAATTAATGCAGGTAAAACCCTTAGGACAATAACTGGTACTTACCAACTACTCATTAAACAGTAGTGATCAAGACACTGATTACAACAAAAAGATCTCTCTCTAGTCCCTACTCCTGTTCAACAATTTTGCAACCTAATTTTTCACATTAAATGTGATGCACATTGCATGATATGCCATTGTGTGAAGGGTTTAACTAACCCTTCATTGTTTAACTAACCCCCCAGTGTTGAATAACTTGTTTGTTTCCAACATTTTGCTATTTTTTTTTTCAATCATTGAGGAAGCTTTCAACAGCAAGTAAAAGAAAAGTCCAAACCAACTTGAAGTGTTGGTATTTTTCAAGTAAAGGACCTTGTTGGTTATCTATTTTAAATAGAGCAATGTGTACATGTTGATCCCAAACTCTCAATCAAACCAACCAACAAGGACCTACTATAAAATAAACACATACAAATACATATTAAAAATACAGAAAATTAATTAATCAAAGGAAAAGAAAATTTGGGAGGAAGAAATAAGGCTTGATTTCCCCAAATCGCATCAGCTCTCTCCTGCTAACTCTCCCATCTCCATGTTTGGCTGAAAATAGCTTTGGAATACAACATTCAGCTTTTTAATAGCAAAGACTCCAAATTATGGGACTATATCCTAGGCCATAGGCAGAAAGGACTTGTCCTGGCAAAGCTGCATTTTCGTCCCTTTCTACATTCAGATGGGCCTCCTTTCTTATAGCACTTTACTGAAGACAGACAGAATTAGACCACCCATTCCAACATCCTGAGTTTTTCTTACCATTCCCCCAATACCATCCCTCCTAAGGCTCATGGGCAAGATCCTAAGGTCTCATAGGTGAGAGGTTAAGAAGAAGTTTCATGGTGACATAACAAGAGTCACTAGCTTCTCAATCTGAAATAGTTGGGTCATCTCAACCCACTATGTTGTTATTCAGTCGCTCAGTCGTGTCTGACTCTTTGCGACCCCATGGACTGCAGTATGCCAGGCTTTCCTGCCCTTCACTGTCTTGCAGAGTTTGTTCAAACTCATGTCCATTTAGTCGATGATGCTGTCCAACCATCTCATCCTCTATTGACCCCCTTCTCCTCCTGCCCTCAATCATTCCCAGCATCAAGGTCTTAGACCCTTATACCCATCAGGGTCTAACCCGCCAGACTCCTCTGTCCATGGGATTCTCCAGACAAGAATACTGGAGTGGATTGCCATGCCCTCCTCCAGGGGATCTTCCTGACCGAGGGATCCAGCAGGTGTCTCTTATACCTCCTTCATTGGCAGGAGGGGTCTTTTCCACTAGCACTACCTGGGAAGTCCAACCCAGTACACTTCCTCCCCTATTCAGCCACTTTGACATTTTAAGTAATTTACCTACACTAGTCTACTCCTAGTACCAAATTATGGATCAGGAATTGCTGCAAACAAAAAGACAACCAAACAAAAAACCCTCCATTCAAAATGGCTAAATATGCATTATTTCACATAGCAAGAATAAGTGAGATAAGCAGCTCCTGTGTGGGGTAATTCATTCTTTGAGAAGATTCTTGAATGACATTTTCTCTCAAATGATATTGGCATTTGCTTTTGTCAAAATCCCCAAAATTCTATGAGAAGTTTAACTGAAATGAAAATTAATGTTGTCATTAATTATGGAGAGAACTGGAATTTTCATAATATTGAGACTTTCCATGCTGAAATGTCTTTGTGCATTCACCAAATTTTCTTTAAGGATTCTCTGGGAAGCTTTATAGTTTTCTTCATATGGGATCACCTATATTCCTTAATTTCTAGGACTTAGGAAAGAGAAAATCTTGTAGTATTGTTATCATCTTACTTTTGCTATTATGAATTAGATATTTTATCTCATTCATCATTATTATTTTCCAGTTGGCTATGTTTTATATGGTCATCTTAACTGAACTCATTTATTAGGACCCTTAATTTTTATTGACTTAATTTTTGTTGATTGTTGTTGGTTCTGCGGATTGGCAATTTTATCCTCTGAAACTAGTATTTCCAATATTATACCTGTTTATTTCTCATTTTGTTATATTGACCAGAACTGAATTTCCAGGAAAATATAACATGTTAGTGACAACAACCATCTTGATCTTGCTGTTAATTCTGATGGAAATGTTTCAAATATTAGGATGAACCATATGAAACTGCCATTCTTCCAGGTCAAAAAAAGGTCAAGTGTCAGCAATTTCATATCTTCTCATCTATTACTTAGCCATAGGTAAAATATTGAAATTTAATTTTAAACATAAATTCATTACTGTGACTTCCATGGCGGTCCCATGGTTAAGACTCCACACTTCCATCGCAGAGGGCACAGTTTGATCCCTGGTTGGGAAACTGAGATCCCACTGCACTGTAGCACAGCCAAAATGTAAGTAAATAAAGACACAGATATTCATTATTAATTAAACAACTTTTTTTGAGTGCCTACAGTATGACAGACATACTGTCATGCCATGGATATATAACTTTAATCAAGACAAACACAATTTCTGCCCTCTTGGGGTTAACATTACTATGGCTTAAAAACAGATAATAGTTCAGCTAACCAAAAAAAAAAATTTAACAAATGAAGTAAAATAGTGAAAAGAGTTCAGAGCAATTACTATGTATAGAAACTGGAGTAAGGGCAAAATTCAGACAGTCAGTCAGAACCGGTCCTTTTAAGGCAGAACTCAGAGCCAGTCATGCAGCCAGCTTTGAGGATGCACTCTGGGCAAAGACAAGGTAGGAGCAAGCTCTGTAATGAAGCATGGCTGATGAGTGCTGGAGTCTGTCAGGAGCCAGTGTGGCTAGAATGCCACGAAGTGGGTCCTCAAGTTTCAGGCTAAGCCTGAGCTGGTGGCTGTGTGAAGGGACAGAAATTCTGAATTAGGATGAAGATTAAAATTTAGATTTGGACTGGGCTTTTAAAGACTTGAAAATGAGACCATCTCTCTTAGCTTAAAGTGACCAGCTAGAGGATCTGTCCTAAGCTGTTGGACAGGGTGGCAGAAAGCGTTAATAGGGCACCTTTAAAACACTGGTAGAAGAAAAATAAACCCTTCCCTGATTGTACCAAAACTGCATTCAGTCATCCTGAAACCAGTTCCACAGGCTGGAGAGGCAAGCTGAGGATAGACCCAAGGAGGCTTTATTTGGACAAATGTTGAAATTCATTTTGGAAGTCAAAAGGAAGCAGTAATGCTTTTTGTGCAAAGACCTGATTCTGTAAAGTCACAGAATGGGGTCATAGGACCCTAAAACAAAAAAGAGGACAGGGATTTGCCTCCCTGTGGCTCTCACCTCTGGTTCAGTCTGCATTATTGTGCATTCTTCTTTAAAAGCCAGCAAAAAAAGTGCCAATGAAACAAGATAAATTTTCACAGCTACCCCCAGGCCAGAAAATGATTCGACAGCTGTCCCACTGGTTCATTGTCACACTTCAGAAAAGAGAAACAAGTTGTTTCTGATGCTGGCTAAAAGACTTGAAGCAGAGAAAAGCTATAACTGGGTTCCAGCCAAATCTGTAAAGACTAGGCAAAATTCTGGAGGGGAAAGGCTCGAATGACGGTGGGCAATCCAGTAGGCAGTCAAGGCATAAGCAAAGTATAGTGAGCAAAAGACTGCGGCTCAGTAGATGGTGGGAGGCCTAGGCAAACCTACAGTGTGCTAGTAAGGGGCAGACTGTGACAAGAGGCAGGGCACACTTGGAAGTCCAGGCTGGAGCAGCTGACACTGTATGACAGAAGTGGTGGTGAGAGGTCCTCAGGGTCCCTGTCCCCAGGAGGCAACTAGGTCCCAGGTTGGACCAAAACTACAGATCTTGCAAAAAGCCTATAGACCCAGACTTTTGATTGGAACAGGAATGTAAGACACAAGATCTCCAAGGGACTAGGGCTGTTTACTCAAGTCCAAAGGCCTGAGCAGAGGACAGCTGGAAGATGGTCAGTGAGTCTGGCCTGGGAAAAGGTAGCAAAGCAGAGGTACAGCAGGGACAGAGGACTATATGGCCCAGAGAACCTTCTTGGATGACAGCAGCCGTCCAATCTCACCCTCTTTCCTCTCTATAAGAAGGCTCTCCTCTCCCTCACTGCCTTTCCCTGATTATGTCTGGGCATGTTATAACTCTGATGTGAGCTATTGGAAACGTAACTTGCTACCTGCATGTAACGATGTAACACAAGAACCAGGAAACACTGTGAGCATCACACAAGCCACTCAGGACCAATGGGTCACTTGTTACCACAGCAACCACAATCAAAACAATTCCAATTTTCCTAAAGCCGGTATTTAATGACAACTATATTACACAGACAGTAACGAATCCCACGGTGCATCATAAACAGAGTTGCTAGTATCCAACATCATCAATGATGGAGAAAAATAATTTGAAACTGGACAAAGTACATTTCTCAGGATGTGTGCGCAGTTCTAGCCAAAAATGCAAGGAGGGAATCTCTCTTAGCTCAGCTTGAAGTCATCGCTGTATCCCAGCCTCCTTTTTTCCCTCTTCACTCCAGCTTCGGAGGGATACCTTCATAAATTCTTAAGAAATGTAATAAATTTGCTTTTAAACCCAGATATGCATATCCCTAGCCGTAGGGGTAAATCGGACAGAAATATAATGATTGCTATGAAACGTTCACATTTGGAGTAGATCTAATAACTTTCTTTCATGTGATCAGGGCAAAATATAATCCAGGCTTATCTCTTTGAAGCAGATTGTTCCCTTCTAAACGCCCGATGCAAATGTGAAACACAACCTTCTCTCTCCTTTGCTAGTGTCCCTCTGCGCCAACACCGCCCCCTCCCGGGGCGGGGTGGGGAGGAGGGAGGCGGGGCGGGGTGGGGAGGAGGACCTGTGCTTTAGGCCACTGCCGCCACCCACTGGTTGGGAAGCCAAGTCACAGTTTCCCTGGCCTTGGGTTTCTTAGTCTTTCTAAAGTCACCTGGCAAAATCATAGCCACTGTGGGATGGAGTAAAAGTCCACCAATCTTTCCTCTCTGTTTCAAAACCTGTTCCCCTTTCCTTCTTCATCTGGGTCTCAGAACAAAAAAGCTGAACAAGAGGGAAATAACCAAACAGGAAAGCAGTCTTCAGTTTTCTTTTCTACTCTGACTCATCATTTGAGCCAAAGGCCCAAGACCAATTGACTCCAACTCCCACATTACAGTTCAAATTTGCAGGAAGAAACTGGTAATCTGCTGATTAGACAATTAATTGATACCCTGTGGTCAGGTATCTACCTCTCGGCCAGTCAGCTCTGGGCAGGGGTGGGGGTTATCTTGTACCAATCAGCTGTCCAGTCTGTCCCCAGAGGCCATTCCCAAAGAGCAGGGGCTCTCAGGAAACCATATTCCTTGGACTCTGACACAGCTCAAACTTCAGCTGTCATTTCTTTCATTTTGTGTGTTATTTTCTTGACTTTAACATTGAAATAGTCATACACAGAGTTGTAATTAAGTGCCTCTCTTTGGTGGCTTTACCATTTTCTGGCTAAGTGACCATGGGCAATAACCTAGACTCTCTGAGTTTCCACTTTTTTCCCCTATAAAATGAACATGCCCCACAGGATTTTCATAAAGAGTTTTTAATGATCGTTTATGTAAACTATTTAGCAAGAGGCCTGGTACACAGTCAATGCAAAAGTAATATTAGCCATTATTATCACCATCATCACCATCACCAGCAGCAGTATCATTTAGTCAGGAAGACCATCTTCAGAGCTTCAAGTTGAGCACCAGATTTATTCCCAGACAAGCTCAGCCTCCCTGTCCTATTTATCACACCAAATATAACCAGTTAGTCAAGAACTGAAACACTCACTTTGGCTACCCAGGATCTGACTCCTCACATCCAGACTAGCAACTGGAACAAAGTTAGTTCTGAGCAAATTCTACCAGAAACTGGATATGTCAGAGATTCAGAGGGACATCGTGTGAGATGAGAGGAAAGAGGCACCTTCTCCAACTTTATGATTCCTAGATGCTGGAGTAGGATTCTTCAGAATGTGAAAGCTAAATAAACCAGCAGAGATGGAATTCTAAAGGTAAATATGATCCTGTGTCACGAAGTCTATTTGGGAGGAAAATATTCCCTAAGAGTAGGAGAAAATATTCCCTAAGAGTAGGGAAGCCTGGCATGCTGCAGTCCATGGGGTCGCAAAGAGTCGGACACGACTGAGCGACTGAACTGAACTGAAGAGCGGGAGTATATTCCAAGGAGCTGATCAATAAACCCTCAAAAAAGAAGAGGCTCCCTACTGGGATTTTTGTGGGTTTTGATGACATTGCAAAGCAGTCTGGCTATTGCACTGCCCACATCCTCAAGACCCTAAAGACCAAGTGACTGAGCAAGAGATACATGACCAAGGTTACTTGGCACCTTCCTGTAGTTGCTCTTTGAGGAAAGAACTTTGCTTAGAGATGCAACTGAATAACACTTCAACTGAGTTAACAATCTAAATTAGGGCAGGAACACTAGGAGTGGGACGGGAAGACATGCAGGCGAGGCCACCGCCCTGGATCTCAGAGAACTGACTACACACAGACCAGCTCACAGACCCTGGGCACACAATCCAGCTTCTATGTAACAGGAGAGAACTGAGTAAGATCAATGATTATCAAGCATTTCCACCGAGCCCTGAAGTCCCTCTATAAATCCAGAGGCCACAGCAGGTTTTGGAGGAAAGAGATTAAGGGGTCTAAGCAAGGGTGAGCCTCTGGGTCCCATCCCCACTGCCATAACTCCTTCTCTGCCCTTCTGTTGTTTCAGATCAGATTTTATCAAGAAAAGTCCTTCTTTTTTTTAAAGCAAGGTAAAGCACTAGATGGTCTCCAAATTTATTTCGGCTCTGACAGTCTATGGCTCCAGAGGGAAGGAATGGGATTACTTCAAGAAGAGGCTATCCAGGAGTGTTAACACGAGACCATGAAAGGCCTGGAATGCCATGCTAGGGCACTTACGCTTTACCCAATAGGGGGCCACGAAAGGGGACTAATATGACCAGGTCACTGTGCTAGCAAAGCACTTGGAAGGACTGGAGAAGCGGAGGATGCAGTGGGACCTGGGGGACAGAGCTATCCCAACAATCTCCAGACAGGAAGTAGTTTATCAGTGTTTTATCAGAGAGGTGAAAAAAAAGACAAGAAAAATAGATGGGAAAGGGAACAGCCTTCTTCACTAGCCAGCAGCCTCCATTCTGTCTCAGGAATTTTTGTTTGCTTGCTTTACTTATTTTTTTTTCTTTTTTTTTTTTTCTGCTAACTCCATTCCCATCCTTAAAAAAACAGAATAAAAATGACTCTTTACACTTGGAGCCAATGTTTTGACTGGTTCTCTTACACCAGATGAACACAATGACACCACAGCAAAAGGCATGTCCTCTATAGCTAATTAACAGAGGACAGATAACGTCAATGGTTGATGCCTGTCATAGCTGGATCCCCACCCCTCCATGACCCAGATGCTCTCAAGCTCCCAGCCATGCAGCTGCACCTCCCTAACTGGCTTTGAAGAGGGACTTTCAGAATGTCTCCATTCGAGCAGCTTTCTGACCCACCATACCTGTTCCCACTACCAGCTCAGCCAGGGCAGGAAAACCCACAGATGTCCTGGTGGACTTGTTAAAGGTGGAAAAGCCATATCCAGGTCTCTGATTTACGATGTGACATGAACTCAACACTTTTCTCATGCTCCTGAATCCAACACTAATGAGCAAAAGCAGATACTTAAAGCTGATGCTAACAGAATATGCCTTAAAAAAAAAAAAAAGCTACATATGACACCCCTTAGCTGTCTGGCAACCTGGCACGCAGGGCTGACTGAGAAGCAGGGCACTGTTTCCTTGACTGTGGCTCTAACCTGACTCTGGAAACAGCTGCCAGACCATGTCACGGCATCAGGCTTCTCCTAACACTCCCTTCGGGTTGCCTAACCCTTGCTGAGGTGTGTGTATTTGCTATTCCTGTGCCAGAAACACCCTTCCCAGAGACTCTTTTCACTTGTTCACTTGGAACCAGAGTACTGAAATGCAGAATTCTCAGTAATCAATCATGTCTAATTCATGCGCTTTGAATTTGAAGGAACAGACCCAGAGAAGGGAAATGCCTTCACCAGGTCACCCAATAATAACCAATGCTAATAGCTATGGATGCTGGGGGCCAGGAGTTATGCTAAATGCTTCACACAAATTATTACATTCAGTCCCTATAACAACTCTATAAGGGAGCAACGATATCTACCTTAGTTAATTACTAAGTTAATTCTAGAGATGAGAAAACTGAAAGGGGAAATGACTAGTCCAAGTTCTATAGTCTTGATCGTGTCATAAAAAATTCTAGACAGGTGACACCTGGGAGGGTGGGCAGGGAATGAGAGAAAAAGTGTAGCAGAGAGTTCTCTCCACAAATAATTCATTCACTCCACCTCTCTGAGACTCACCTGCTGTATCTGTGAACTGAGAATACTTACACTTTGGTGCAAAGCACTATATAAATGAAAGAGAAAATAATGCTTTTTTCAAAATGAACGTAGGACTTATTATATGTTTAAAAGAATAATACCCATTTATGTTTTTTCAAAAAAGACTATAACACTACAGAAAAAACATGAGGAAATATTATCCGAATTTCCACTATCCAGAGATTATTTATATCTTAATGCTAACTAATACTTACAAGAAAACTGTTTGTGATTGCATGTGTGGACATAAAATTATTAATAAATGGGATCATACTGTTCATGCTGTTTCATGATCTATTTTTCTTTATTCAAGTTATACAAGGTGAAAAATCAAAAAAGTCTATTTTCAAGAGGACATTATTCTGAACTTAGACCAGCCCTGTCAAAACTAGAACCAATAATTCTAAAATTTATATGGAACCACAGAAGACCTGAATTGCAAAAGTAATCCTGAAGAAAAAGAACAAAGCTGGAGGCATAACCCTCCCAGATTCCAGACAATAATACAAAGCTACAGTAATCAAAATAGCATGGTCCTGGCACAAAAATAGACATATAGATCAATGGAACACAATAGAATGCCCGGAAATAAACCTATACACTTATGGCCAATTAATCTTTGACACAGGAAGCAAGAATATACAATGGAGAAAAGACGTCTCTTCAATAAGTGGTGCTAAGAAAACTGGACAGCTACATTTTTTAAAATGAAGTTAGAACATTCTATAACACCATACACAACAATAAATTCAAAGTGGATTAAAGACCTGAATATAAGACATGACACCATAAAACTCCTAGCAGAAAACATAGGCAAAATATTCTGACATAAACTGTGGCAATATTTCTTAGATCAGTCTCCCAATGCAAAAAAATAAAAGCAAAAATAAACAAATGGGACCTAATCAAACAGAGCAAAGGAAATCATAAACAAAACAAAATGACAACCTATGGAATGGGAGAAAATATTTGCAAACAATGCCACTGACAAGGGCTTAGTTTCCAAAATATACAAACAGCTCATATTGCTCAATTAAAAAAAAATACACACACAATCAAGAAATGGGCAGAACACCTAAATAGACATTTCTCCAAAGAATATGTATAGATGGCCAACAGGCATATAAAAAAAATGCCCAGCATCACTAGTTATTAGAGAAATACAAATTGAAACTACAGTTAGATTATTACCTCAAACTGGTGAGAACAGCCATCATCAAAAAGCCTACAGATTCCCAGTCACCTGCCCCAGCCTCTACTAGATATTCTCCAAGACCAAAAGTTTGTGGGTCATCTGCCTGGCACCACCAGCATGGCATTTGACTCCCATGCACACATGTAGAACGAGCTCCCAAATATGCCTTCTGCATTCCTAGCCACCAGCTCCAACCTCTCCTGGAGACTCACAAAGACTGGCAGAGATCAAGCCCCAAGCCTTTGGAGTGTGAGCACTGACTCCAAGACCCTAGACTACCAGAGAACTAACCCTAGGGAGTAACAAATAGTGAGAACTCACACAAAGGAAACCACTTGAATACAAGACCCAGCATCACACAACCACCAGTAGCACCCTGTGAAGGACGCCTCATCTTAACAACAAACAAAACAAAAGTACAAATCCAATCATCAGCAGACAGGACTACCACCTCACTCACCCTTGCCCATCAGAGGGAAAAAAAAAAAAACTCAGCACAAATCTCACCCTATACGAAGCTTACACAAACCACTGGACCAACCATAGGAGGGCAGAAACCAAAAGAAAGAACTTAATCTTGAAGCCTGGGAAAAGGAGACATGAAACACAATAAGTTAAAAAACAATAATAATAAGGAAAAAGCAGAGAAACACTACACAAATGAAGGAACAAACTAAAAACGCAGAAGGCCAAATAATGAAGAGGAAACAGGCAAACCACCTGAAAAAGATTCAGAGTAACAGTAGTAAAGATGATCAAAAACCTTGAAAACAGAGTGGAGAAAATGCAAGAATCAATTAACAAAGACCTAGAAGAATTAAAGAATAAACAGAGACAAAAAATACAATTACTGAAATCAAAAAATAGAAGGAATCAACAGCAGAACATCTGAAGCAGAAAAATGAATCAGTGAGCTGGAAGATAAGATGGTGGAAATAACTTCTGAAGAGCAGAATAAAGTAAAAAGAATGAAAAAAACTGAGGATAGTCTCAGAGACCTCTGGGACAATGTCAAATGCACCAACATTCAAATTATAGGAGTCCCAGAAGAAGAAGAGAAAAAGAAAGGGTATGAGAAAATTTTTGAAGAGATTATAGTTGAAAATTTCCCCAACATGGAAAAGGAAATAGTCAATGAAGTCCAAGAGGCACAAAAAGTCCCATACAGGATAAACCCAAGGAGAAACACACCAAGACACATACTAATCAAACTAACAAAGACTAAACACAAAGAAAGAATATTAAAAGCAGCAAGGGAGAAGCAACAAGTAACATACAAGGGAAACCCCATATGTTTAACAGCTGATCTTTCAGCAAAAACTCAGCAGGTCAGAAAGGAATGGCAGGATATATTTAAAGTACTGAAAGGGAAAAATCTACAACCAAGCTTACTGTACCTGGCAAGGATCTCATTCAAAATTGACAGAGAAATCAAGTTTTTCAGACAAGCAAAAGTTAAGAGAATTCAGTACCACCAAACCAGCTTTACAACAAATGTTAAATGAACTTACATAATCAAGAAATACAAAAGAAGCAAAAGATCTACAAAATCAACCCCAAACAATAGAGAGAATGGCAATAGGAACATATATATATCAATAATTACTTTAAATGTAAATGGATTAAATGCTCCAACCAAAAAACACAGACTGGCTGACTGGATACAAAAACAAGACCCATATAAGTGCTGTCTACAAGAAACCCACTTCAGACTTAAAGATACATATAGACTGAAAGTGAGAGGATGGAAAAATATATTCCATGCAAATGAGAAGCAAAAGGAAGCTGGAGTAGCAATCTTCATATCAGACAAAATAGACCTTAAAATAAAGAAGATTATAAGAGATAAGGAAGGACACCGCATAATGATCAAGGGATCAATTCAAGAGGAAGACATAACAACTGTAAATATCTATGCACCCAACATAGGAGCACCTCAATACATAAGACAAACACTAACAGACATAAAAGGAGAAAATGACAGTAACACAATAATAGTAGGAGACTTTAACACCCCATTCACACCAATGGACAGATCATCAAAACAGAAAATTAATAAGGAAACACAAGTCTTAAATGATACATTAGAAGAGATGGATCTCATTGATATCTTCAGGACATTCCATCCAAATGCAGAAGAATACACCTTCTTCTTAAGTGCACATGGAACATTCTCCAGGATAGACCACATCTTGTTTCACAAATCAAACCTCAGTAAATTTAAGAAAATTGAAATCATATCAAGCATCTTCTCCAACCACAACGCTATGAGACTAGATCAATTACAAGAAAAAAAAACTGTAAATAAAACAACCACATGGAGAATAAACAATACATTCCTAAATAACCAACAGGTTATTGAAGAAATCAAAAGGGAAATCAAAAAATTTCTAGAAACAAGTGACAATGAAAACATGACAACTCAAAACCTATGGGATGGAGCAAAAGCAGTTCTAAGAGGAAAGTTTATAGCAATACAATCCTCCCTCAAGAAATAAGAAAAATATTGAATAGACAACCTAACTTTACACCTAAAACAACTGAAAATAGAGGAACAAAAAAACACCAAAATTAGTAGAAGGAAAAAAATCATAAAGATCCAAACAGAAACAAATGAAAAAGAAATGAAAGAAACAATAGTAAAGATTAATAAAACTAAAAGCTGGTTCTTTGAGAAGATAAACAAAATTGACAAACCTTTAGCCAGACTCATCAAGAAAAAAAGAGAGAAGAATCAAATCAACAAAGCGAGTAATGAAAAAGGAGAGGTTACAACAGACAATGCAGAAATACAAAGGATTATAAGAGACTATTATGAACAACTATATGGCAATAAAATACATAACTTGGAAGAAATGGACAGATTCTAAGAAAAATTCAATCTTCCAAGACTAAATCAGGAAGATATAAAAATTATGAACAACCCAGTTACAAGCACTGAAATTGAAGCTGTGATCAAAAATCTCCCAAAGAACAAAAGCCCAGGACCAGATGGTTTCACAGGAGAATTCTATCAAACATTTAGAGAAGAGCTAATGCCTAAACTTCTAAAACTCTTTCAAAAAACTGCAGAGGAAGGAACACTTCCAAGCTCATTCTACGAGGCCACCATCACCCTGATACCAAAACCAGCCAAAGACAGAGTAAGTGATAGACAGGGAAGCCTGGCGTACTGCAGTCCATGGGGTCACAAAGAGTCAGACATGACTGAGCAATTGAACTGAACAGGCCAATATCACTGATGAACATAATTGCAAAAATCCTCAACAAAATTTTAGCAAACAGAATTCAGCAACACATCTAAAAGCTCATATGCCATGATCAAGTTGGATTTATTCCAGGGATGCAAGGATTCTTCAATATATGCAAATCAACCAATGTGATACACCATATTAACAAATTGAAAGATAAAAACCATATGATAATCTCAATAGATGCAGAAAAAGCCTTTGACAAATTTCAGCACCCAATTATGATTAAAACTCTTCAAAAAATGGGCATAGAAGGAATCTACCTCAACATAGTAAAGGCCATATATGATAAGCCTACAGCAAACATTATTCTCAATGGTGAAAAACTGAAAGCATTCCCCCTAAGATCAGGAACAAGACAAGGGTGTCCACTTTCACCACTATTATTCCACATAGTTTTGGAAGTCCTAACTACAGCAATCAGAGAAGAAAAAGAAATAAAAGGAATCCAGATTGGAAAAGAAGTAAAGCTCTCACTGTCTGTAGATGACATTATACTATACATAGAAAACCCTAAAGATAGTATCAAAAAATTACTAGAGCTAATCAGTGAATTTAGCATATTTGCAGGATACAAAATCAATATACAGAAATCACATGCATTTCTATATACTAACAATGAAAAATCAGAAATTAAGCAATCAGTCCCATTCACCATTGCAACAAAAAGAATTAAATGTCTAGGAATAAACTTACCTAAGGAGACAACTGTACACAGAAAATTATAAGACACTGATGAAAGAACTCAAAGATGACATAAACAGATAGAGAGATATTCCATGTTCCTAGGTAGGAAGAATCAATATTGTGAAAATGACTATACTACCAAATGCAATCTACAGACTCAATGTGATCCCTGTCAAATTACCAATGGCATTTTTCACAGAACTAGAACAAAAAAATTTCACAATTCACATGGAAACACAAAAGATCCTGAATAGCCAAAGCAGTGTTGAGAAAGAAGAATGGAGTTGGAGGAATCAACCTTCCTGACTTCAGATTATACTACAAAGCTACAGTCATCAAGACAGTATGGTACTGGCACAAAAACAGAAATATAGACCAATGGAACAAGATAGAAAGCCTGGAAATAAACCCATGCAACTATGGGTGTACCTTATTTTTGACAAAGGAGGCAAGAATATACAATGGGGCATAGACAGCCTCTTCAATAAATGGTTCTGGGAAAACTGGACAACTACATGTAAAAGAATGAAATTAGCACACTTCCTAACACCATACACAAAGATAAACTCAAAACGGATTAGGATCTATATTTAAGAACAGATATAAAATATAACTCTCGGAGGAAAACACAGGCAGAACACTCGATGATATAAAGCAAAGCAAGATCCTCTATGACCCACCTCCTAGAGTAAAGGAAACAAAAACAAAAGTAAACAAGTGGGACCAGATTAAACTTAAAAGTTTTTGCACAGCAATTATTAGAGAAATGCAAATCAAAACCACAATGAGGTACCATTACACGCCAGTCAGGATGGCTGCTATCCAAAAGACTACAAGCAATAAATGCTGGAGAGGGTGTGGAGAAAAGGGAACCCTCTTACACTGTTGGTGGGAATGCAAACTAGTACAGCCACTATGGAAAACAGTGTGGAGATTCCTTAAAAAACTGGAAATAGAACTGCCATATGACCCAGCAATCCCACTTTTGGGCATACACACTGAGGAAACCAGATCTGAAAGAGACACGTGCACCCCAATGTTCATTGCAGCACTGTTTATAATAGCCAGGACATGGAAGCAACCTAGATGCCCATCAGCAGATGAATGGATAAGGAAGCTGTGGTACATATACACCATGGAATATTACTCAGCTGTCAAAAAGAATTCATTTGAACCAGTCCTAATGAGATGGATGAAACTGGAGCCCATTATACAGAGTGAAGTAAGCCAGAAAGATAAAGAACATTACAGCATACTAACACATATATATGGAATTTAGAAAGATGGTAATGATAACCCTATATGCAAAACAGAAAAAGAGACACAGAAATACAGAACAGACTTTTGAACTCTGTGGGAGAATGTGAGGGTGGGATGTTTCAAAAGAACAGCATGTATACTATCTATGGTGAAACAGATCACCAGCCCAGGTGGGATGCATGAGACAAGTGCTCGGGCCTGGTGCACTGGGAAGACCCAGAGGAGTCGGGTGAAGAGGGAGGTGGGAGGGGGGATCGGGATGGGGAATAAGTGTAAATCTATGGCTGATTCATATCAATGTATGACAAAACCCACTGAAATGTTGTGAAAAAAAAAAAAAAAGAAGCATGTATTAAACATCTTTTAAACACAAAAAAAAATAAAAATAAAAAAAAATAAAAATAAAATCACCAAGGATCATCCAAAAAAAAAAAAAAAAAAAGTTTTTGCACAGCAAAAAAAACTATATAGCAAGGTGAAAAGACAACTTTCAGAATGGGGTTGAAAAATGATAGCAAATGAAAAAAACTGACAAAGGATTAATTTCCAAAATATACAAGCAGCTCATACAACTCAATACCAGAAAAACAACAACCCAATCAAAAAGTGGGAAAAAGACCTAAACAGACATTTCTCCAAAGAAGACACACAGATGGCTAACAAACACAAAGATGCTCAACATCGCTCATTATTAGAGAAATGCAAAACAAAACTACAGTGAGACATCAGCTCACACTGGTCAGAATGGCCATCATCAAAAAGTCTACAAACAATAAATACTGGAGACGGTGTGAAGAAAAGGGAACCCCCTTGCATTTTCGTGGGAAAATAAATTGATACAGCCATTATGGAAGACAGTATGGAGATTCCTTTAAAAAACTAGGAAGAAAACCACCATATGAACCAGCAATCCCACTCCTAGGCATATACCCTGAGGAAACCAAAACTGAAAAGGACACATGTATTCCATTGTTCACTGCAGCACTATTTACAACAGCTAGAACATGGAAGCAACCCAGATGTCCATCGACAGATGAATGGATAAAGTAGTTGTGGTACATATACACAATGGAATATTACTCAGCCATAAAAAGGAATGCATTTGAGTCAGTTCTAGTGAGGTGGATGAATCTAGAGCCCATTATACAGAGTGAAGTAAGTCAGAAAGAGAAAGATAAATATTGTATTCTAACGTGTATATATGGAATCTAGAAAAATGGTACTGAAGAATGTATTTACAGGGCAGCAATGGAAAAACAGACATAGAGAACAGACTTATGGACATGGGGAGAGGGAAGGAGAGGGTGAGATGGATGGAAAGAGTGATATGGAAACTTACATTACCATATGTAAAATAGACAGCCAATGGGAATTTCCTGTATGGCTCAGGAAACTCAAACAGGGGCACTGTACCAACCTAGAGGGGTGGGATGGGGAGGCAGATGGGAGGGAGGTTCAAAAGGGAGGGGATATATGTATACCTATGGCTGATTCATGTTGACGTTTGACAGAAAGCAACAAAATTCTGTAAAGCAATTATCCTTCAATTAAAAAATAATTAATTTTTTTAAAAAAGAAAAAAAATGACAAAAAAAATCTACAAATAATAAATGCCGGAGAGGATGAAGAAAAAAGGAAACCCTCCTACACTGTTGATGGGAGTGTAAATTGGTGCAGCCATTATGGAAAACATCCTAGAGGTTCCTTAAAAAACTAAAAGTAGAGTTACCATATGATCTAGTTATCTCACTCCTGTGCATACATCTGATAAAGATGAAAACTCTAATTCAAAAAGATGCACACACCCCAATGTTCACAGCAGCACTAGTCACAATAGCCAAGACATGGAAGCAGTGTAACTGTCCATCAACCTATGAATGGATAAGGAAGATGTGGCATATATACAGTGGAATAGTACCCAGCCATAAAAAAAGAATGAAATGTCATTTGGAGCAATATGAATGGACCTAGCAATTATTATACTAAGTGAAGTAAGTCAGACAAAGACAAATGCATGATATCATTTATATGTGGAATCTAAAAAATAATACAAATGAACCTAGTTACAAAACAGAAACAGACTCACAGACATAGAAAACAAACTTATGGTTACAAAAAGGGAAGCGGGGAGGGATAAATCAGGCATTTGGGATTAACAAATGTGAAAGTGAAAGTGTTAGTCACTCAGTCACGTCCAACTCTTTGCAACGCTATAGACTACAGCCTGCCAGGCTCCTCTGTCCATGGAATTCTCCAGGCAAGAATACTGGAATGGGTTGCCATTCCTTCTCCAGGGGACCATCCCAATGCAGGGACTGAATCCAGGTCTCCTGAACTGCAGGCAGATTCTTTACCATCTGAGCCACAGCAAGTCAATAGACATAAACTACTATATTTAAAATAGATAAACCACAAGTATTTACTGAAGAGAGCAGTTATTCAGTATCTTGAAATAATCTCTAATGGAAAAGAACCTGGAAAATATAGATAGACAGCTCTGAATCACTTTGCTGTATACCTAAAATTAATACAATATTGTAAATCAATCATACTTCAATTTAAAAAAACAGAAAGGTCAGCACTGTGAAAAGAACCAGGTGGTTTATTTACCATCCTCTTTATGGCTGCTCCTTGGAGGTGCATCACCAGCTACAGTGGTGCAGCCTGTGCCCTGTAGAGAGGCCAGGAGAACACACAGGAGCTGAGACGCAGCGGGCCCTCGTCTCCAGCTACAACATCCAGGAAAGGGCCCTTGTGTGATTTGCACGAAGGCAGTCTGTGTGCTGGCCTCTGAAAAGAGGTAAAACTAGCCATGGAGACCCTAGAGCCAGAGAGCCTGCTTCTAAGGGACACTGGAACCAGCAAGAGCAAGCAGAGTCGGTGCCATCCATCTGCCATGTCTGTACCAGATCTGGGCCCTAGGCCCCAGAGCACAGGATTAAACCATGGCAGGCACAGAGCAGGCTCTTAGAATGTGTGCTAAGTCCCTTCTGCTCTATGCATGGAATGCTTGTGGTGGTTTCATTCTCTTCCTCTAAGCAAATTTTAGGAAAATATTCAAATGATAAGAAACTGAGCAAACCTTAGGCCCAAACACTGCTCGTGTCCTGCTGGAGAGAACCAAAGGTGAAAAATCCAATTTCCTGTTCAGCTGTCTCTGGCGGTCTCTGTACGTACCCAGAGTTCACCAAATGCCTCTAAAACAGCTGCAGGGTCAATCTGTTTTTCTATTGCTGCATAACAAATGACTACAAAATTTAGCAGGGGTGAAAAAGAAAACAAGCATTTATCACCCCAAAGTTTCTGCACACCAGGAATCACATCAAGTTAGCAGGGTGCTTCTAGTCTAAGGTCACTCAGGAGGTTGCTGTGAAGCTGTCAGCCAGGGTTGCAGTTGTCTCAGGGTGCAACTAGGACTGGAAAATCTGCTTCCAAGCTTACCCATGTGGCTGCTGGCAAGCTTCAGCTCCTTTCCAAATTGGGCCTCCCCACTGGGCTGCTTCATAACATGGCAGCTCACTTACCCCAGCACCAGGGGAGCCCAGAAAGAAGAGAAGGAAAGTGGAAAGGGGAGGAGCATAGACGGGAGAGGAAAGGAGAAGAGGAGAGAGGAGAGGCTACAGTCTTTTTGTACCCTAATCTCAGGAATGACATCACATCACTTTTGCTGTACTCATTTCATTAGAAGTGAGTCACTAAGTCCAGCCTACACACAAGCGGAGGAAATTAGAGAAATGCACCAACCTCCATCCTCTTGCTTGGAACATAAATATAGTAGTTAGAATCCTGGCAGATATCTTGGCTGGTAAGGATAAGAGCAACACCCTAGGGACAGTGGATCAGAAAACAGGAAGGAGAAGCCTGAGTCTCTGCTGATTTCATCACATCATCATCGCTCCCTCTTACTCAAAAGAATAAAACCTTAAGTACTAAAGCCACTTCTGAGTTTCTTTCATTTGCAGTAAAGTCTAATCATAGCTGATATAGGTTGTTAGCTAACCTCAATTAGGGTTTAGATTCAACCAGCGATATTTCTTTTACACCTAAACTCAGAGAGGTAAAGTACTGATAACTCACCTAACATCACTCAGAGATGGTCAGGAATGAGACCCAGACTCCTTATCTTCAAATTTACCCAAGCTGGTTCTGAGTGTCCCCAAAGTTTGTTGAACACTCAAGGCTCTGTTTAAAATGTTCCTGGCAGCTGGAAAAGTCCTGACTCCCTCAGGCTATGTATTTGTACCAGAACATTCCCTGCTCTCTTTCTCTGTGTACCAAGTAAACAAATGAAATAGAGGAAGAAAATCATTTTGGATGAATTGATGACTTTCAGCTCAAAAATTTTTTGTCTTATGCACACTCAAGACAGTAGCCATGGAAACCCTCATTTCATTTCCTTGGTCCATCTTTGTATACCATTCCCTCTTTTGGAGGCCAAAAGTTAGCACCAGCTATTAAGTATGTTCTGGAGAGCAGGAAGGTAGCAAAATTTTTCAAAGAACCTTAGTACACACATCTATAACCCAGAAATGATCATGTTTTCATTACAGAGTTGTCTCAGAAAGTTTGTCTCTTTAGAAAGAGCCTTCCACCCCACTTGCCGGAAATGTTAGCAGAGCCATTCAAGACAGAATCATAACTGTAACATTAAACATTTTATTTTGCAGGGGACACACTTGGTGCCCTTACCTAGCCACACCCTTGCTCTAGGAATGACCATGTTTAATTAGACCCTACTAAAGGGCTGGGCCTGAACTATCTCATTTGAACTATGTGCCCCTACTTCCACAGTCTCGGATGGGTGAAGCTTGGTTTGTCATTTCAGCCAGGGAAACCACGTACCAATTAAGAATCTGCCTTTTAAACATGCCATCCACCTTGCTAGTTCAGTCAGTTAAGAATCAGCCTGCAATGCAGGAGACCTGAGTTTGATCCCTGGGTCGGAAACATCCCCTGAAGAATGAAATGGCAACCCATTCCAGTATTCTTGCCTGGAAAATCCCATAGACAGAGGAGCCTGGCAGGCTACAGTCCATGGAGTTGCAAGAGTTGGACAGGACTTAGCCACTTAACCACCACCTCTTAAGCATAGGCAGAACATTCTATGCATAAATCACAGCAAGATCCTCTATGACCCACCTCCTAGAGTAATGGAAATAAAAACAAAAATAAACAAGTGGAAACTAATTAAACTTAAAAGCTTTTGCACAGAAAAGGAAACTATAAACAACGTGAAAAGACAACCCTCAGAATGGGTAAAACAACAGCAAATGAAACAACTGACAAAGGATTAACTTCCAAAATATACAAGTAGCTCATACAAGTCAATACCAGGAAAACAAACAACATGATCAAAAAGTGGGGAAAAGACCTAAACAGACATTTCTCCAAGAAGACATACAGATGGCTAATAAACACATGGAAATATGCTCAACATCACTCGTAATTAGAGAAATGCAAATCGAAACTACAATGAGATGTCACCTCACACCAGTCAGAATGGCCATCATCAAAAAGTCTACAAACAACAAACGCTGGAGACAGTGTGAAGAAAAGGGAACCCTCTTGCACTGTTGGTGGGAATGTAAGCCACTATGGAAGACAGTATGGAGAGTCCTTAAAAAACTAGGAATAAAACCACCATACGACCCAGCAATCCCACTCCTAGGCATATACCCTGAGGTAACTAAAATTAAAAAGGACACATGTACCCTAGTGTTCCTTGCAGCACTACTTAGAATAGCTAGATCATGGAAGCAACCTAGATGTCCAATGGCATATGAATGGATAAAGAAACTATGATACATATATACAATGGAACATTACTCAGCCATAAAAAGGAATGCATCTGAGTCAGTTCTATGAGGTACATGAACCTGGAGCCCATTATACAGAGTGAAGTAAGTCAGAAAAAGAAAAACAAATATTGTACAATAATGCATATATATGGAATCTAGAAAGATGGTACTGATGAAATTATTTGCAGGGCAACAATAGAGACACAGACGCAGAAAACAGATTTATGAGCTTGGAGCTGGGGGAGGAAGGAGAGGAGCATGGAAACATAAATCACCAGATGTAAAATAGACAGCCCATGGGAATCTGCCGTATGACCCAGGGAACGCAAACTGGGGCTCTGTAACAGCCTAGAGGGGCGAGATGGGGAGGGAGGGGAGTCGGGGAGGGAGGGAGGGGAGATGAGGAGGGAGGGGAGATGGGGAGGGAGGTGAGAGGGAGGGAGGGGAGACGGGGAGGGAGGTGAGACGGGGAGGGAGGTGGGATGGGGAGGGAGGTGGGATGGGGAGGGAGGTGGGATGGGGAGGGAGGTGGGATGGGGAGACGGGGAGGGAGGGGAGAGGGAGGGAGGGGAGATGGGGAGGGAGAGGAGAGGGAGGTGGGATGGGGAGAGAGGTGAGATGGGGAGGGAGGGGAGAGGGAGGGAGGTGGGATGGGGAGGGAGGGGAGAGGGAGGGGAGGGAGGGGAGATGGGGAGGGAGGGGAGATGGGGAGGGAGGGGAGATGGGGAGGGAGGTGAGAGGGAGGGGACATAAGTATACCTATGACTGATTCATGTTGATGTTTGGCAGAAACCAACATAATACTGTCAAGCAATTTCCTTCAATTAAAAACAAACAAATTTAAAAATAAAAAAAAAATCTTCCTCTTGAAAGTATGAAGTAAGAGATGCAGAAAATCATTAATTGATGGTGGGCAGTTAAACTAAAAAGTCATGTAGCATTAGAGCTGGAGCTACCCTTTATGGACCTGCATATAAGAAAAACGGAGGGGAGGGGAAGTCTACAAAGAAGTGGAAGACTGGCTTAGATAAACAGAGGAGAAAAAAAGAAAAAACTCATGTGGTCCCAGAGAGAGAGGAAGAAAGCAGCCACTTCAGTTTCTAAGGGCTTCCCAGTTCTCAGCTCTAATCTCCACAGGAGAGGCTATGCTACATTCCTGTGTCATTCCTAAGGGTCCTTCCTGCATCTAGAGTCTAACTAGCTTTCTGCTCCTTGCCACAATGATGCACCTTCATCTTAAAAATCCTTTCCACTTTATATTATCCTGTTTGCTTTTTCCCATATCCTGGAAGACTAGTAGATTAGGAAAGGTAACTTAACCTCACTCTTTTACAAGATAGGGAAATGAGTCTCTGGGAGAGAGGGGAAGGAGCTTTTCCAAGATTATTCACCCAGCTAGCTATAAGAGGCAGAACCTGAACTCAAGTTTTCTGATTCAAGGCCAGATATTTCACCTACCATGTCATGTGATCAAGAAAACCAGAAACTCAGAGTGAATTTGACTGAAATTCCCATAATTCTCTTGGGTATTCAGGTTTCAAGAAGAAACAGATAGATGTGGATCCTCGATGGCGAGAGAAACAAGCCAAACCATTAAACCTGTTTTATTTTAATTATTGTATTTTATTAATTGGTTTCTACTCGCTTTGGACCACAGACTGGAAACTCAGATGCTTACAGGGGCCAGGTAGATAAAGAAAAGAGGGAAACAAGCCAGCGTGGGACAGATGGAAAAGGGGGTTCAGTTTAGTTCAGTCACTTAGTCGTGTCCAACTCTTTGCAACCCCATGAACTGCAGCACGCCAGGCCTCCCTGTCTATCACCAACTTCCAGATCTTACTCAAACTCATGTCCATCGAGTCAGTAATGCCATGCAACCATCTCATCCTCTGTCATCCCCTTCTCTTCCTGCCTTCAATCTTTCCCAGCATCGGGGTCTTTTCCAATGAGTCAGTTGTTCCCATCAGGTGGCCAAAATATTGGAGCTTCAGCTTCAGCATCAGTCCTTCCAGTGTTATTCAGGACTAATATCCTTTAGGATGGACTGGATGGATCTCCTTGCAGTTCAAGGGACTCTCAGGAGTCTTCTCAAACACCACAGTTCAAAAGATCAATTCTTCAGCACTCAGCTTTCTTTATAGTCCAACTCTCAAATCCATACATGACTACTGGAAAAACCATAGATTTGACTAGATGGACCTTTGTTGGCAAAGTAATGTCTTTGCTTTTTAATATGCTGTCTAGGTTTGTCATAGCTTCTCTTCCAAGGAGCAAGCATCTTTTAATTTCATGGCTGCAGTCACTATCTGCAGTGATTCTGGAGCCCAAGAAAATAAAGTCTGTCACTGTTTCCATTGTTTCCCCATCTATTTGCCGTGAAGTGATGGGACTGAGAGGCCTGGCGTGCTGCAGTTCATGGGGTCACAAAGAGTCGGACATAACTGAGAGACTGAACTGAACTGAACTGATGGAACTGGATGCCGTGATCTTAGTTTTTAAATGCTGAGTTTTAAGCCAACTTTTTCACTCTCCTCTTTCACTTTCATCAAGAGGCTCTTTAGTTCTTCTTCACTTTCTGCCATAAGGGTGGCGTCATCTGCATATATGAAGTTACTGATATTTCTCCCAGCAATCTTGATTTCAGCTTGTGCTTCATCCAGCATTTCACATGATGTACTCTGCATATAAGTTAAATAAGCAGGGTGACAATATACAACGTTGATGTACTCCTTTCCCAATATGGAATCAGTCTGTTCCTCTGGAACCATGTCTGGTTCTAACTGTTGCTTCTTGACCTGCATACAGATTTCTTAAGAGGCAGGTAAGTTGGTCTGGTATTCCCATCTCTTTAAGAATTTTCCACATTTTGTTGTGATCCACACAGTTAAAGGCTTTGGTGTAGTCAATAAAGCAGAAGTAGATGTTTTTCTGGAACTTTCTTGCTTTTTCAATGATCCAACAGATGTTGGCAATTTGATCTCTGGTTCCTCTGCCTTTTCTAAATCCAGCTTGAACATCTAGAAGTTAACAGTTCACGTACTGTTGGAGCCTAGCTTGGAGAATTTTGAGCATTACTTTGCTAGGGTGTGAGATTAGTGCAATTGAGCAGTAGTTTGAACATTCTTTGGGGATATAAAAGGGGAGACTGGGGCAAACTGGAATGCTCATGACCAGCTCAAGTTATTCAGATCCAGTCATACGAAATGTGATGAGGCCATCAGTCATTCAGTCAGGTTCAACTCTTGGTGACCCCATGGACTGTAGCCTGCCAGGCTCCTCTGTCCATGAGATTCTCCAGGCAAGAACACTTGAGTGGGTTGCCATGCCCTCCTCCAGGGGATCTTCCTGACCCAGAGATTGAACCCAGGTCTCCTGAATTGCAGGCAGATTTTTTACCATCTGGGCTTCCCTGTAGCTCAGTTGGTAAAGAATCTACCTGCAATGAAGAAGACCTGGGTTTGATCCCTGCATCGGGAAGATCCCCTGGAGAAGGAAATGGCAACCCACTCCAGTACTCTTGTCTGGAGAATTCCATGGACAGAGGAGCCTGGCGGGCTACAGTCCATGGGATTGTAAAGAGTCAGACACAACTGTGTGACTAACTTTCTTTTCTTTACCATCTGGACTACCAGGGAAGCCCATATGAGAATATAGACCCTATATTATCAGAGCTTTTGAAGTTTCTATGAAGAGTTAGCAATCTATATACTTTTACCTTGTTTGATCTACTGTATTGCAAATTTTCTAAAAGAACAGATCCTTGTGAAATTTCCTAATTATTAATACACACGGTAGTCAAACAACTTTCACTTTCTGATAGATGATGCCCTGCACCTCCATTTTGGCACCTCTGCTCTGGATTCCAAGCATTGAGAACAAAACTATGTATTATTATTTATCTTTACATCTTTAATGCCAAGCACAGAGAAGGCATTCAGGTGATTTGATTAATGGAATGAATTGGATGAAAATCATGTCATTCTTATCTCTTTTCAAATGATGCCTCCTCAGAGAGGTCTTTTCTCACCATCTGTTGTTATCTGCCAACATCCACTTTTCTATTTTTTTCTATGAAAAGACTCCAGTAGCATGTGGCTACTGAGAATAGAGAAAACATTTCCTCAGCCTCTCTTGTGGCTATGTGGCTATGTGACTAAGATCTGGCCAAGAAAATGAAAATAGAGGTAACATGGGCAACTTCCAGGAAATATTTTTCAAGAAAGGGCCATTCCTTTCTCCTTTCCTTTCTTCCTTTCTGCTAGAATGCAGACATGATGGGTGAAGGTGAAGCAGCCATGAAGGGCCAGGATATGCAAGCCACATATGAAGATGGTAGAACAAGAGGACAAAAGGTGCTAGGTGTCTGATTATTTGGGAGCTAGATTGGCAGCAGTAGATTGCATGATCTTGTAGGAGTAAAAAAATACACACTTCTACCTTGTTCAAACTACTGTTTTGGAGTTTTCTAAAAGAAAAAATCCTTGTTTTCTATTCTCTCATTCTGATTTATTTTCATTTAGCATTTACTATACCTTAAAAATAGCATATATTTATTCATTTTACATATTATTTTTGTTCCCTACCAGATTTTGTTCCCTACCTGCTCCATGAGGGCAGGAACTTTGCTTTACTTGCAATTACTCTCCCAGCATTTAGAAGAGTTTCTGGTATATGGCACGCGATCAAAAAATAATTATCAAAGTGAAACTGAGTTAAATGATGACTGAAATCCAGTTTCACACCAGCCGCCATCTGTTAAATGTGTTCTTTTTTTTAACTGAAGTATAGCTGGTTCGGGCCTCCCTAGTGACTCAGCGGTAAAGAATCGCCTGCGATACAGGAGCTGCCGGTTCAGTCCCCGAGTCGGGAAGATCCTCTGGAGAAGGGCATGGCAACCCACTCCAGTGTTCTTACCTGGAGAATCCCAGGGACGGGGGAGCCTGGTGGGCTGCCGTCTATGGGGTCGCACAGAGTCGGACACGACTGACGTGACTTAGCAGCAGCAGCAGTGACTCGGTGGTAAAGAATCTGCCTGCGATCCAGGAGCTGCCAGTTCAATCCCTAAATCGGGAAGATCCTCTGGAGGAGGACATGGCAGTCCACTCCAATACTCTTGCCTGGAGAATCCCACAGACAGAGGAGCCTGACGGGCTACAGTCCACAGGTCAAACGCGACTGGAGGGACTTAGCATGCACAGATAGGCCTGGCGAACTGACTCCATGTGAATATTCATATTCATTCATACTTGACTCACAATGTCGTGTTAAGTTCTGTTGTACAGCAGAGTGACTCAGTTACACACATATCCATTCTTTTTCATATTCTTTTCAGTTATGGTTTATCCTGGGATACTGAACATAGTTCCCTGTGCCATACAGCAGGACTTTGTTCATGCATTCTATCTGTAATAATTTGCATCTACTGACCCCAAACTCCCAATCCGTCCCTCTCCTGCTCCACGCCCCCTTGGCAACCACGTGTCTGTTCTCTATGTCTGTGAGTATGTTTCATAGATAGGTTCACTGTGCCATATATTAAATTCTGCATAGAAGTGATATCATATGGTATTTGTCTTTTCTTACTTCACTTAGTATGATTATCTCTAGTTGCATCCATGTTGCTGCAAATGACATTATTTCATTCTTTTTTTTTTTTTTTATGTATAAATGTGCTCAATTCTTTCAACAAGTTATCCCAAAGATTTTGGTCAAAAAATTGCAAAAATGCAAAGGTGGTGGGAGTGGGCATGGGGGAGATCAATGATCAAAAGGACTTGTCCCCAATTGACAAAGATTATAGAAAAGTAAGACAATTCCAAAAACACATTTCCACTTCCAAAGGCAGCACTTCCCCAGCAGCTACCCCATTCTTACTCAGTAGTAGCCAGAACCCACGTCCAGGCAGGGCTCCAGGACAGCTGCAGCGTGAGAAAGAACAGGTATTCGGTCCAGGGCTGTTGGAGAAAGCCACTTGGTATACTGGGCTCAAGGCTGGCCTCCGAGATTCTAAATAATATATTTTTTAATTGTTCAAGCCACAGTTTGAAAGTGAAGTGCTGCCTCCCTCATAGAAAGATAAGCCCCTGCTCAGAAAGTGGAGTCACTACGTGAAAACTCAGAACACAGAAGGTGGCAAGGCCCAAGGCACTGCATGGCTTCCTCTCAAAGCAGTAGCAGTGGTTTTCCTAATTAACAGAGCAAGTTTCCAGGCAGCTGAGGAACCCCACCAGAGGAAGGAAGCCCAGGTTAAAAAGACTCCAGATTCAAAACTCTGGCTCTAAGACCCAGGTCTGGAGCTGAGGGCCGGAGTCTAGATCTTTTCTGAAAGAACATTTGGGGTGGAGTTGGAGGAAGGAGGGGCAGGGGAGGGCAAAAGACTGCATGTACTAAAATGCTACATTATATACTCAAAATAAACACCTGGCAGAACACCTCCACATCTGGAGCACGTCACAAGGCTCAAATTCATTTGGCCAGACCAAGTGCCCACAGCTGTTACACGGTAAGACGGATAATTAAAAACAGCAGGTTGCCATGGCACAAAACTGGTTGCTGCCGAACAATTTGTATGTTTGTCTTCAGAGCTAAAGTACTAGAAGTGAGTTATGTCTTTGGGGGACAGAAAGGTGATTTCTCAAGACACACAAATGAGCGGAAATAAAGGATAAAAGGAACTAACCTATTAAGCACCTCCTCTGTGCCAGGTGCCACACATATATTTGTTTCTTTTAATCCCACCACAATCATAGAAATAGAAATTATTATCCGTTTTCTCAGGACAAGAAAACAGAGAGGCTCAATGACATGGCCACAGTCCCACAGCAGAGCCAAGTGGACCAGGTTACAGTCAATGCAGGTCTGACTCCAGAGCTGTCCTTTTTCCTCCCACCACCAGCTCACTGGTTTTGGCCCCAAAACACAACTGTTGCCAGATGATGCTTACACACAGAGAAAAAAAACCCCAGTGAGCCCATAGACATGGGGATGGTGCTGGTCCCCCAAGTCATTTGCTGCAAGAGAACAATCACTGAACACACACACACACACACACACACACACATGTATTACATGTAAATCACCTGGTAAAGACGGGGCCTCAAGGCTTCATAGAAAGCAGCAAATGGCTCTTTGATCAAAAGGTAAAGAAGGATTTTAGAAGGCGGTATGTCATTGCCCACTCGTGTTAGAGGGACAGAGCCAAGAAAGGGATCAGGTCAGTTGTCGGCTTGAAAAGGGGGATAAGGCCAGACGCAGCAGAACAAGATAAATGGACCGCCCCTCCAGCTGCAGCCCTCACCTGGACAGTATTAGGTTCTGACCCTGTCCCTCCTCAGTGCGTGGGCCTGGTGGTCTCCAAAAAGATATGTCCACACCAAAATCCTGCAAGCTGGAAATATTGCCTTATTTGGGCAAAGGGTCTCTTCAGAGGTAATTACTCTATGAATCTTGAGATGAGATCATCCTGGACTACCTGGGTGGGCCTGAAATCCAATGACATGTATCCTTATATGAAAAAGACATGTGGAGATTTGAAACACACACAGAGAAGGCAGTGGGAAGACGGAAGTAGCGTCACGATAGTAAGGCAGCCTCAAGGAATGCCAGCAGCCACCAGAACCTGGCAGAGGCAAGCACAGATTGGCCCCTGGAGCCGTCAGAGGAAGGGCAGCCCTGCCAACACCTTGACTGCGTATTTCTGGCCTACAGAAGTGTAAGAGAACACATTTCTGCTGCTTTAAGCCACAGAGTTGTGGTAATTTTTTTTACATCAGCCCTAGGAAATTAATAAAACCCTTTTCAAAGTTTCCACTCTGAGCCAATGGAGCAAGATGATCACACATGGGCACATGATCAAGCCCTGCCCACCGCCATATAGTGTTCACCAGTTTCCCTTTCTCCTGATGCGTGTGTCGTCCTTCGTCAGCTCTTCGGCCTCTGCTGGGTGGCAAGTCACGTGACTCTGCGTCCTGCCACCATGCGGCCAGAAGCCGCCAGCAACAGCATGCTGAACTATGGCAGAGGCTTTGGCCCTTGATGTTCTCAAAGCCGCCAACCCTGCTTCACGCTGCTGCTCATACTGCTGCGACTGTCAGCCCCCGTTAAATCTCCTGAAACTACTGCCTAATGAAGTTATGGTACCACATACCCTGGCGACAGTCTTGAGAAAATCCCTCAGTGGTGCCTGAAACACCTGGCACCAGCCTTGACAGGATTCTTCCTCCCTAGGGGTATCAGGGAACTAATAAACCCAAGGTAAGCCCCCTTTCCTCTAAGATATCGGCATGTCTGCACCCACTGTTTGGTGGGGTGCCATCCACCAAACCCACACATAGACCTTCTCTGATCTCAGACATGTTTTCTGCTCTTTGAAATGTTCATCTTGGTAAATAAACAGAAAGTTTTTCCTATACCCCAGATGAAACAAAATAAAGTCTAACTGAATTTTACCTTGAGTCCACAATTTCTGCACCAAAGCATATACTGAAAGTGGTCACAGGAAGCTCCTCTCCTTGCTGGGGGCAACCTCAACCATGAGAGACTCAGTTACAAGGACAAACCCTTGTCTTGGTCACCGCCAGCCCAGGATCCTGCAGGCAATTGAAGACTTCCACCATCAAACAGGATACTGCTTGTGAGTTGAATTTACAGTGAACAAAACTGGATGAGACCACACTCTGTCTCTAGTGGCCCAAAATTTCCTTCCTATCACATTAAGAAAAACAGAAGACTCAGGTCTAGAGAAAGGAGGTATCCCCAAGTTGGGAAGACCTTGAAATGACACTGTGGTCAGAGCCCCAGCTGAAGACTTTGCCTCTACCCACTTAGCCACTTAGCCAAAACATGCGGCCACTATTTACAACAGCTAGGACACGGAAGCAACCTAGATGCCTATTGACAGATTAACAGATAAAGCAGTTCTGGTATATATGTAAAATGGAATATTACTCAGCCATAAAAAGGAATGCATTTGAATCAGTTCTAATGAGGTTGATGAGCCTAGAGCCTATTATACAGAGGAAAGTAAGTCAGAAAGAGAAAAACAAATATCATATATTAACACATATATGTGGAATCTAGAAAGATGAAGCCATTTGAAGGGCAGCAATAGAGAGACAGACTTAGAGAACAGACTTGTGGACACAGTGGGGGAAGAAGAGGGTGGTACAAATGAAAAGAGTAGCATGGAAACATATACATTACCATATGTAAAATAGATAGCCAGTGGGAATTTTCTATATGACTCAGGAAACTCAAACGGGGGCTCTGTGATAACCTAAAGCAATGAGATGGAGTGGGAGGTGGCAAAGAGGTTTAAGGAGGGGGACAAAAAGATATGTGCTGCTCCCTAACAAGTAGCAGAACTCTCTCCTACCCTCACGCCACACTCTAACACATTGATCTTAAAGTTATATGGTAATGGACTCAGCATCACAGAATTATTTTATTTTTAACAGACTTACAGAAATATAATTGATGTACAAAAAAACTGCATGCTTAATGTATACAATGCCATGAGTTTGGACATATGCATACACCTATAATATATGCACACACATACACGTATTCTATAATGCATACACAATCAGATAATAAACATATCTACCACCTCCAAAAGTTTCCTTAGTCCTTTGTGTGTGTGCCTGTGTGTGTGGTAAGAATTCTTAACCCTCTTAACAAATGTTTAAGTGTACGGTATGGTTAATACAGATACTACATTGTAACAGATCTCTAGAACCTATTCATCTTACATAACTAAAGCATTCTACCCACTGAGCAACAAATCACCATTTATTCCTCCCCTCAGTCCCTGGCCACCACCATTTTTTTTTATGTCTTTGCCTAATTTAGATACCTAATATAACAGGAATCATGCAGCCCTTGCTCTTCTGTGACTGGCTTACTTCACCTAGCATACTGTTCTCTGAGTTCATTCATGATGTCACAAATGTCAAAATTTTCCTTTTTTTAAGACTGATCAATAATCTATTATATGTGTGTGTGTGTGTGTGTATACACACCACATTTTCTTTTTTTGTTGTTGTTTTTTTTTTCACTTTTTTCCTTTTTTTTCCCATTTTCTTTATTCATCTTTTGATGGACGTTTAGGTTGTTTCCATATATTGCTATGGAGAATAATGCCGCAATAAGCACAACAGTGCAGATCTCTTTGAAATCCTGATCTCAACACAAAATTATTCAGACCAAATTAAATAGATGGATGAGATACTTAGCTGGCATCACTGACTCAATGGAAATGAATTTGAGCAAACTCCAGGAGATAGTGAAGGACAGGGAAGCCTGGCATGCTGCAGTCCATGAGGTCGCAAGAGTTTGGACACAACTTAGTGACTGAACAAGATTTTTACACACAGCACCTTCTCTTCTAATAACAAAGACAGGAATCCACAAGGGCTGAAGCAGAAAAGAGATCTAAGAACAGGATTAGCATTGCCCCTAAGGCTAGGACCAAGCTTATGCTCCTGACTCCTTCTTCCCTTTAAGAACTTTTTGCAGGAGGCTCCAAGGTTGATGAGGAATATAGACTACTGTTGAGCATACCCCACCAGTTCTCTGTTAAGTTTAAGTCTGACGAGGGAGAGGGTTGAGGTTTAAATTGAGTTACACAAATAACACAAGATACACAAGTTCTGAACAGTCTTATACAGTCTCTACATGAAAATAAAAAACATCCTCAATTCTGAGAGCCCCTTTCTTCTAACTAAAGGTAATAAGAGGTTGCATTTATTAAGCATCTATTACATGCCATCTGTGTCACAGACATCACCTCATCAGCCCTGCAGGATAGGTTTTATTATTCCTATTTACCCACTTCTGCCATGGCCCATCCTCTTACTGGGGACAAGACTGCAGACAGCCTGAAATAGGACATGAAAAACAATATGGCTGGTAAACATTAGCTGCTATAACAAGTCCTGGCCAGGATGTGTCACAGGCTAGAAGTTTTCATTCTTTCTCAAAACACAAAGCCCACAAATTAGAGGGCACCCAGTTCTGACCATCACACCAGCATTTGCTTCCCTGGACTCTTTTCTTTAATAACCAAAACTATTCTTCCTGAAAACTCTCTGATTCCCATACAAAAGTTGAGTCTGGCACGTTCTATGGGTATTTAAGACTCAGCAATAAAGTGACTGATGTGGTGGGGAAGGGATGTGGAGGATGGTGAGTGAGAACTCACTAGTGTTGAAAGTTCAGCAGGGCTTTGCCACAAGAACACAACTGAAATAATAATACTCATTGTGCAGCATACTTATTTAAAAGATGGATGCAGTTCCAGTTAGAGAGGATATAGAGAGTCAGAAGAGATTATTGTTCCCACCATAACATGACCAAGCCAGGTGTACTACCAAATCATAGCTTTTTACAAGCACATCACAGAGGTGACAACATACGGAAACCCAAATAAACTAAGTTCCCGAAAGTGGCAAACTCTTCCTGGAGAAGAAAAAATTTTTTCAAATAAAAACAGAATCAATGAAATAGAAAATGGACAAAATTTTAAAAGTTAGAAGCTGATTTTTTATCAGAAATAATAAAAGTGATAAAACGCTAATAACACACAAAAAAGAAAGCATGAAGTAACAACATAAGAAATGAAAAATGGACTTCAGTCCAGATCTGACAGATCTTAAAAGGACAATAGGAGTGCTTCCCTGGTAGCGCCATGGTAGAGAATCCACCTGCCAACGTAGGAGATACAGATTCAGTCCCTGGTCCAGGAAGATCCCACATGCTGCAGAGAAACTAAGCCTGTGTGCCACAGCTATTGAGCCTGTGTTCTAGAGCCCAGGAACCGCAACTGTTAAGCCCACCTGCCACAAATACTGAAGCCCACGCTCCCTAGGGCCTGTGCTCTGAAACAGGAGAAGCCATCACAATGAAAAGCCTGCACACTGCAGTGAAGAGTAGCACCCTCAGCTGGCTACAACTAGAGAAAAATCCATGTAACAATGAAGACGTAGCACAGCCATAAATAAATTCATACATTTTAAAAAAAAAAATAATAGGGGACATAAATAGACAACTTTATGCTAACAAATCTGAAAACCCAGATAAATGGAGAAGTCACTTTAAAAAGATAATTTACCAAAACATAAAAACTAGAAAACCAAACTGTACCATATCTATTTTTTAATTTGATTCATTATCAAAATCCTTCCAAAAAAGAAAACTCCAGGTCCAGATAGCTTCACCAGTGAATTACATCAACTATTTAAGGAAAATATAAATGCCAAATTTATAAAAACTCTTTCAGAAAATAAAACAAAATATTTTTCAAAGCCAGCATTATTTGATATCAAAACCAAAGAAGAAGAAGACTCCTCATGATCATACATGTAAAAATCTTTAACAAAATATTAACAATATATCAATATAATTAAGCAATATACAAAAAGAGTAACATATCATGACCAACTGAAGTTTATCCCAGAAATGCAGGCATTAACATCAGTTTATCAGTCAATTAATTCATTAACACATTCACAGAATAAGAGAGAAAAATCATGTGATGATAAATAGATGAGAAAAGATATTTGACAAAATTTAACACCAATTTATAATAGAAAAAAGAGGGAAACTGAGGACAAATGAAACTTTCTCAATCTGATTATGTGAAGATAAACACTAAGTTCATGGATCCAAAAGGCAATAGTGTTAGGTATCCATACCTTCAAGTTGATTTATAAACAAAAAGTTATCCCAGTCAAAATTCTAGCTAACAAGTTGATTCTAAAATGTATATGATAAGCAAAGTCCTAGAATGACCAAAATAAACAATCTCAAAAAATAAAGAAGCAAAGTTGAAATATTTACACTACCTGACTCACTAAAAAGCCACTATAATCAAAACAAGGTAGTACTGACATCAGACAAACAGATCAAAGAAACAAAACAGAGCGATCAGTAATAGATTCACACATATAGAACCAACTCATTTTTTACCAAGGTGTCAACCAGTCAATTCAATGAGAGAAGTTTTTTCAACAAATGGTGCTGAAACACTGGAAATTCATGTGGGGAAAAAAATGAATACATAAAGAACCCCTACAAATTAACAAAACACACAAACAACCCAAATAAGCTGGGCAAAAAACTTGAATAAATATTCCATAAAAGTAAATATACAAATGTGAAATAAGTGGGAAAAAAAAGCTTAACAGCATTTGTCATAAGAGAAATATAAAATTAAAGCCACACTAAGACCCTGACAGCCTTCACAAAAATCAACTCAAAATAAATCAGGGACCTAAAGGTAAAGTACAGAATTATAAAACTCCTAGAAGATACCATAGGACAAAACCTAGATGACCTTGGATAAGGTAATACCTTTTTAACTATAACAGCAAAAATGCAATCCATGAAAAAAAAGTAATTGATAAGCTGCATTTTATTAAAATTTAAAACTTTCATTTTTAAGACAAAATCAAGAGAATGAGAAGACAAGCCACAGACTGAGAAAACATTTGCATAAGACACATCTGATAATGGACTAATAACCAAAAACATACAAAGAACTCTTGAAACTCAACTTTAAAAATGGGCCAAGATCTTAACAGACACTTCACCCAAAAAAAAATACTAATGGCAAATAAACAAATGAAAAGATGCTCCACATTACATGTCAACAGGGAAATGACACTACATCTATTAGAATGGCTAACAAGACCAAACGCTGACAAGGATGTGGAGCAACAGGAACTCTCGTATCTTGCTGGTAGGGATGCAAAATGGTAAGTCACTTTGGAAGACAGATTGGTTGGTTTTTGCATATTCTTACACACAATCCAGCAACTACACTCTTAAACATTTATACAAGGTGCTAAAAAGTTACATCCATACAAAAACCAGCACACAGATGTTTATAGCAACTTTATTCATAGTTGCCAAAACTTGGAAGCAACCAAGATGTACTTCTGTAGGTGAATGAACAAACTGTGGTACATCCAGATGATGGAATACTACTGGGATGGCCAAAAAGTTTGTTCAGGTTTTTCCATAACATTGTACAGGAAAATCCAAATTAACTTTTTGGCAAACCTTGTATTTAGCACTAAGAAGCCACAAAAAGAACATGAGGAAACTTAAATGTATATTACTAAGAGAAAAAAGCCAATCTGAAAAGGCTACATACTGTATTCCAACCATATGATCTTCTGGAAAAGGCACAACTAGAGAGACAATAGAAAGATTAGTTGCTACCAACTTGTGACCTTTTTGAAAGAGATTCAAAACAAAGTCTCTCTACTCTCTCCCCTGGCAACTTCCTCTGACTTCAACTCTGTCCTAGATTTCAATGACTCTCATAACATGTAATCTTGGACAAGTCACTTTACCTCACTAAGGTCTTTATGTCTAAAATAAGAGATAATAAACTAATAAAATCTATCATACAGGAGTATTGTAAAGGTTGAATGACATAATTATATAAGGAACTTTATGCACACCAGCTCTGCAATAGACCAGGGGTCAGCTAAGTTTTTCTGTAAAGGGCCAGAGAGCCCACACCATTCCCTTGAGAAGCATTCTTTCATGCCTTTACCTCCTACCTCTTAGCTCTGACTCCAAAACCTCTCTTCTATTCTCACTCTCAGGATCTCTAACTGCCTGCAGGGAAACTTCCCTTGAATGCTCTTTGGAACACAAGAATGGAAATTATGATTTCTCTTATCAACTGAACAGCTCTCACCAAAACTAACAGCCAACCTATTAGACATTTCCTAGTCTAATAGATAGATGGGAATACCAGACCACCTTATCTGTCTCCTGAGAAACCTATATGAAGGTCAAGAAGCAGAACAGTTAGAACCAGACATGGAACAACAGACAGGTTCAAAATTGGGAAAGGAGTATAACAAGGCTGTATATTGCCACCCTGCTTATTTAACTTACATGTGAAGTACATCATGCAAAGTGCTGGGCTGGACAAATCACAAGCTAGAAACAAGAATATCAGGAGAAACATCCACAACCTCAGACATGCAGATGACACCACTCTAATGGCAGAAAGTGAAGAGGAACTACAGAGCCTCTTGATGAGGGTGAAAGAATAAAACTAGGATCATGGCATCTGGTTCCATCATTTTATGGCAAATAGAAGGGGGGAAAGTGAAAGTAGCGACAGTTTTTATTTTCTTGGGCTCCAAAATCACTGCAAACAGTGACTGCAGCCATGAAATTAAAAGACACTTGCTCCTTGGAAGGAAACCTATGACCAACCTAGACTGTGCATTATTATAAAGAGCAGAGACATTACTTTGCAGACAGAAGTCCATATAGTCAAAGCTGTGTTATTTCCAGTAGTCACGTATGGATGTGAGAGTTGGGCCATAAAGAAGGCTGAGTGCTGAAGAATTGACCCTTTCAAATTACGGTGCTGGAGAAGACTCTCGAGAGTGCTCTGGACTCCAAGGGGATCAAACCAGCCAATCCTAGAGGAGATCAGCCCTGAACATGCATTGCAAGAACTGCTGCTGAAGCTGAGGGTCCAATACTGTGGCCACTGGATTCAAAGAGCCAACTCATCGGAAAAGACTGGATGCTGAGAAAGATTGAAGGCAAAAGGAGAAAGGCATGACAGAGGATGAGATGGTTAGATAGCATCACCAACTCAATGGCATGAATTTGAGATAAATTCTGGGAGATAGTGGAAGGCAGAGGAGCCCGCCATGCTATAGTCCATGGGGCTGCAAAGAGTCAGACATGCCTTAGTGACTGAACAACAACAGATATATCAGCACTCCCATGATTTTCTGCTTCTTCTCCGGCAATTCTCTCTGCTTCTCTCCCCACCATCCACCTCCCACACAGCTGGTGATTTCTTACCCTTCAAAACCCAGGTCAAATGCCACCTCTCAATGGCGTTTCCCAACATCCACCCCACACGCAGCCACAGCAACCTTGGGAGGTGAACTGTGCCTCTTGCACACGTATGCTGCACACTCCTTTACAGTATATTATGTTCGTTTGTGAACCTGTGTACCTACTCCACTAGAACATGAGCTCCTTGAGGGAATTTTTTGAATTTTTTTGAAGTCAATATTAATACAGAAATTAATCCAAATTAATGAAAACTTAACATTAAACAGAGGCAATTAAGAAGTCATCCAAGTTCTGTATCAGGTCCTGTCTTTACTTAAAATTTAGTTCATCATGGATTTTTTACATTAATGTTGATTTTAACTATTGCTCTAAAATATTGTTTACCTTGATTACTGAGTTTGCCAATGCCCCTTTAAATTTGCACCCAAGGTAAGTGCCTGACTCTCTTCACCCTTGTCCTAACTCTGAATTAGTAATTAGCAGCTCTGGGATTCAAATTTGGGTGTCTCTGATTCCAAAACCACACTGCTTCCAAAAGTCAAAAAGATCAGGCAATTTTCAACCTCTCAAAGAGTTCATAATCTAATGGCAGACAGTGACAAGTAGGTGGACAGTTACAACAGAAGTGACATCTGCCACCCCTGGTGTAACTAAGAAAGAGTGAGTAGCTAACCTTGCCTGAGCCCATCAGGGAAAGACCTACAAGGGAGGGAAGGCTCCAACTCAAAGGGTCTTCCCTAACATGGATTATCCCACTCCCCTTAGGAAGCAGCAACAGCTACAGTAAACTGTGAACAATTTTTCCTCTTTTTACAAATTAAACAGTAGTGGTCTTTTACATTCTGTATGTTCCCCGTCAGATTCTGAGCTCCTTAGGGACAAGGCTGAGTGACACACGGCAGATGCTCAGTAAGTGGGGCGGCAATGTGTGAGTGGACCAATTAGTGAAGGGCACTGACCGTCACCCTGAGGGAGCCCCCAGCCTCTAGCACCAAGGCACCGCACAGAGACATCTGTGAACAGACAGCAGGAACAACCACTCTAGCCTCTTTCCCAAGACGCATTCTGACAGACTGTCTCATCCCTGGGGCCTCACCTGGGGCCTGGGATGCCTGGGCAAGCACACACATGTGGGCCCACACAATGCTACCTTTGAGCAATTCATGCATGGAATGTGCCTCTGGATGGTATGTGCTATGAAGGGCCTTTAGTGTCCACTGGGCAGACAGATGGCACTGGCCTGGGAAGAGTCTAGTTCTGCGTCACAGCAATAAAAATACCATCCACAGACACACTGGGCAGGGGTGGAGACACACACCAAGGGAGCAGGCAGCATGGGATGAGGGCTGAAAAAGCTGCTCTCGGGTCAGACTCCAGCAGAGGACAAATGCAAGGGCCACCACTCCTTCCTTCAAGAAGGCAGCCCATCTCTGAAGAGAGAGCCTGGAGTTCCACATGACAACATGTGGGACTTAAACAACTGGCTAGCTTTTCTCATCTACTAAATTGGGGTGAAACTTCCCACCTGGCTTTGAGGATTAAAAGAGGTTAGGTATAAAAATGCCTACCCTGGTGTGTGGCACATGGTAGGCGCCCAATGCATATTAGTTCTATTCTTGGTCTGCCTTAAGTAAAGAAAGTATTGGTTCCCGTCTAACTTTCACTGGGGTTTCCCCAGAGCTGAAAGTGATGGCCACAGGCAAAAATCCAGCAAAATCTACCTCTGCTTTTCCTTAGTGGAGTCACAGGATAAGACCCAGCCCTGCCATTTATTGACTGCTACCTTCTGCAAGTGACCAGATCTATCCACTCTGTTTCTTTACCCATGGGGTGTGGGTAATAAGAGAGGTGGAAACTGACAACTCTTTGAAAAGCAAAAATTCATTGCAAGTTGTTCCTTCAGGTACAGAATCCACTCTTTTGGGTCTCCTGTGGGCCAGGTGCTGTGTGTCCATAGCTCACGGGGTGCTGCAACAAGTCTGGGAGGCAGAAACTAAGCTCAGTGAGGTAAAGCCATGATGTTCAGAGGCAAGGAAGGGCGGGACTAGATCTGAATCCCAGATGTGACTGGCTTCCAAAGCTTCAGTTATTCCATGACTAAGCACGTAACTCAAATGTGGAAAAAGGCAGCAAATTCTATGTTGGCAACCATAAAAATCATTCATTTTTTTAAGCTCCACCCCAGGGAGTCATAGGGGAGGTGATACTTGCTCTTGGTATTTGAAATCGATACTGTAGTGCCCCAGACCCAGCGTCCCTACTTGGTTCACATGCCGATCACCCAGAAGCTCAGTTGGCTGTGAGGGGACCCCAGCTGTACCCTCCTCCAGAGAACTGCCTGCAGCTGGCAGAAGCCACCTGGCCTGCCGGTGGCTGAGACGTTATGCGTTCACCTCCCACTAAACAAAAACAAATCAGATGCGACAGCGCCTGACTAATTCAGAGCAGAAGAGCCTGTGGCAGAGGTGATCCTCCTCCCTGTGGGATAGGACTGAGGTCAGATTTCAGCTGAAAGTTCCTCTTGGCTCCATCCTCATCCTGTTGCCCTCACTTTCTTACAGGTTTTCCTTCTGAGAGTACTACCTCAACAAATCACATGCACAACTATCCCCACCTCAGGCTCTGGTTCAAGGAACCTGACCCAAGACTGTCCTAGGAATGAGTAGAAACGTGTTTTAATTAAGAAAAAAAGGGAAGGACATTTCACTAAGAAGGAAGGTTATCAATTAAAAAATGAAAACTATTAAGCCCCTGCTTGGTGCAAGGTACAGTACTACGCACTGAGACAGACAGCAATCAGAAATACTCCCAGCTCCAAGGGAAAAGAAGGCCTCACAGAGTTCTGTCAGAACACAGCGTTTTTTTCCGAGGAAAAGTATAATCAGGATTGCATTTAGGAAAGATGCTCCTTGTTCTGGCAGGACCATGGGAGATTAACTGGGCTCCAACAGAAACAGACTAAGGCAGAAATACTTCGGCCACCCCGACGCGAAGAGCTGACTCATTGGAAAAGACCCTGATGCTGGGAAAGACTGAAGGCGGGAAGAGACGGGGGCAATAGAGGATGAGATGGTTGGATGGCATCACCAACTCAGTGGACATGAGTTTGAGTAAACTCCGGAAGTTGGTGATGGACAGGGAGGCCTGGTGTGCTGCAGTCCATGGGGACTCAAAGAGTCGGACACGACTGAGCAACTAAACTGAACTGACAGGCAGAAAACTTGGATGTAAGGTGGTATTATCAAAATGACTTAATTACAGTTAGGGTGTATGTTGGAATGGAAAAGATAACACTGGAGAAAAAAACAACTAAAAATGTGAAACACTTATTAATAATGTTTTTTGGAACTTTAATGCAAATTTGCTCCTGATGACTTTCCCCCTCTCCAATGCATGTTTATTCCAGGGCTCAGGGATATAAATAATTCTAAATCCAATTCAACTGGGAGTGCCCCTGGTACCAGGCCCTGTGCTGGGTGCTGGTCACTGCCCTCGAAGCACCCACAGTCTGGTGGATGTGAGACAATGGGACATCTGCCCAGGGATTCAAAACAAACCAGCCATAATCTCTTCCTTTTAATCTTCTCCTAGCCCCATGTGTAATGTTTCCCATGTAATGAATTTTAATCCAACATGTTATCAATAAATAGTATAATTTTGGCAAGACCAGAGAATCCTGATAATCCAGCATTTCTATAAAGGCCGCTGCACTTTGGAAAGACCGTAAGTTCCAACATCAGAAAAAACTAGGATCAAATCTCCCAGCTCTGCCTTTTGCTGGCTATTTGCCCTCAGCAAATACCTTAACCTCTTTGAGCCTCATTTCTTCATTGAAAAATTGAGGGCTACAGAATCCATCTTCAAAGGTGTTTGAGAGAATTCAATAGGACAAGAGAGATAAAGCGGTTAGGACAGTGCCTGGATCAAAGTAGATGCTCAGTAAGTGGAGCAATTGTATTACCATTATTTAACCCCTTTTTCCATCATTTCCAAATAGGGACTGAGGGGAGATATTGATCTCCAGCCAGCTTCCTCATCTGGCCTTTCATCTCCTGATTTGCCAATCACCGTGTCACCTGAAGGACTACTGTTAAAAACAAATGTCAACATGTGCCATTAGAGCTGGTATGTGGTTTCTGAACAATTATTGGCTGGGGTGGATCGAGTGGCATCTAAAAAATGCATAGGAACTATGTGTCCTGGTGCAATACTCTAAGAAGTGAGCCTTTGTTCCCTCCATTGCTTTACTTTCAAAGCAAGGAGGCTACATCTGTCTATGTTCCACATGCCTGGAATGCCAGAGAGACACAACCAATAGGTGGGGCCCCATGGTGGAAGAACCCAGCATCTCAGCTTCAGCCAGAGGCCAAGAGCATGGGGGAAAGGGGGCAATCACCTCCCTGACTGCCTGCAGGGCTGTTTCCAGGCCTGCTGCAAGGAGAAGCAGAGACAGAAGAGGCATTACTGCAGTCCCTACTCCCAGAAGATTCCACAATCAGAGGCCTCAACAACATGCTATTTCGGGTCTCAGGAAGTAGGCATCTGAAGTGTCGGAGCTATGGGCCATTCTCCTCAAACCCAGAAGATCCTCAGATTGTATTCACCACAGTTAACGGAACAGGCCATGTGACGAAGTAGCAAGTTCCATTGAGGGGGGAATACAAATTCTTCCTGGGATATTACTAAGAGGATCACATTCTGAGAAAGGATCTCTTCCTTCTCAATCAGCTGATATGGTATGCGCTCCTGGCAAGTCACAGAAGGAATCAGAACCACAACAGGATGAGGGCCCAATCCTATGTTTCACTGACTCATTCTAGCAAACTTTTCTTCAGTGCCATAGGGCAGGCCAGTTTAAGGCAAACATTCTAATGCAGGGCAGGTTAGAAGGAAAAAAAAAAAAAATGCGAGAACTAGCTCACATTCCCAAATGCTTTTGCTAGTACCTGGGCAGGAACACCAAAGCTGGTGCAAGGTGATATCAGGTAGCAGAAAATGTAAGACTAGAGTCAGGGCCCTTCTCTTGTTCTTGGCTCTGAAACCAAGGCTGTAAGACTGCAGGCTGTCTCCAGCCCTCTCCGGGCATCAGTTCTCTCTGCCATAAAACAAGACGACTGGACCAGACTTCCTTAACCCCAACCTTCACCATGTGAGCCCATCTTCACTGTGTTTTCCATATTAACATCTGCCACCTTGTGATGTGTGTCATATCCACACACAGATGTACTATTTCCGTAGTACATCTGGTTAAAATTGCCATGTTTCCTCACTTTTTTCCTTCCTTGAAATTGATTTTAAAAGGAAGCTTGATAGAATTACCATGAATGGAAACCACTATCACTTGCCAGAACAGAAGGCAACCATAAAATAAGTACAATGAAAACAAAACAAGGCTTTTAATTATCTCTGGGAAGCGTTGCCTTTCGAGGATGAGCTCCCTGATGTCTGCTCTCTGGTTTTAAAGCAAGGAAATTAGTAAAGAGGTGTTAAGGATATTCCAACACCTATCTGAGACTTCCCTAATCAAAAAAAAAAGAAAAGAGAAAAAAAGATTGAAACAGAACTTACACGGAAAAAACTTCTTACAAGACTCTATCACCTAAATTATCTCAATATCCCTACAGTTTAGGAACTAATATTTCTAAGGTCTTCTCCTATACTGATATTCCATTTGTGCCCTCCTGTAGAGAAAGGATGATCATAATTAGTGGAAAATCTGAGTTATAGACTACCCTGAGAGAAGTGACTCCCAGTATCCAAACAGAGACATTGTCAGAAAGTTTTCCAACTGAAGGACCTTGAACATAAATTAGCAAACAGAAATGGTTTGTGATTTGCCTAGTCATCATCTATTTTCAAATAAACACTTCTAAATGATTTGGCAGTGCCTAAAAACTCATTCACCCTTCTGTGTATTTAAACACCACTCTCCCAACATCTTGTTTACAGTATCAACTTGCTTAATGAAGCATTTTGTCAGGAGTATGCAAAGATAAATTAAACCAGAACTTATGTCATCAAGTTAACACAACTTCCAAATTAGTGAACTTCAGATTAATCATGACATCAGAGAGTACTACAAAAACAAAATGCCAATGGATGTTTTGGCTATATACATTCATGAAGATGAATGTGTTGGAGTCACACAGCAAAGCCTTCATTATATGACTCTCCAAGGCACTCCTTTCCTTGGAACCATTTAAATATAATATTCGTCTTACCTAGACAGATATAAAATGAGGGAAGGCAAAGTCCCTCAAATATACCTGAAAGATCTTAGTATAATTGATATGTCTAAGGTTCTGGGTTATGGAAGAATATTCACTAACCTTAATTTTTTCTTTCCTAAATTTTTGCCTTTTTGCTTTTGCTAATTCTTTATGCTCTCCTGGACAAGTTCCTTCCTCTTTATGGAATTAATCTCCTATACTTAAAAAGGAAGACAGAGGGCGTTGGACTAGAGCAGGAGTCAGCAAACTCTTTCCGTAAACAGTCAGATAGTAAAGATTTTCAGCTTTGTACACCATATGGTCTCTGTTGCTACTACTCATTCAGCCTTTGTATCAAGAAAACAGCCACATGGAATATGTAAACAAATGAGCGTGGCTGGGTCCCAATAAAACTTTATTTACAGAAATAGATGGTGGGCCATATTTCACCCACTAGCATATATTTTGCCTGTCCTAGACTCAAGGATCTCTAACCTCTGGCCCTGATGCTGTCTTTATACAGAAGGGAAGGAAGTTGCGAAGATCTGTTATTTGACAGAGCCAGCATTAAGAGAGTCCCTTGGGCTGCAAGGAGATCAAATCAGTCAATTCTAAAGGAAATCAATCCTGAATATTCATTGGAAAGACTGATGATGAAGCTGAAGCTCCAATACTTTGGCCACCTGACGTGAAGAACTGATTCATTAGAAAAGACCCTGATGCTGGAAAAGACTGAAGCCAGGAGGAGAAGGGGAAGACAGAGGATAAAATGGTTGGATGGCATCACCAACTCAATGGGCATGAGTTTGAGCAAGCTCCAGAAGTTGGTGATGGACAGAAGCCTGGTGTGCTGCAGTCCATGGGGTCACAAAGGGTCGGACATGACTGAGTGAATGAACTGAACTGAACTGACGATTAAAACCTGGGTCTCTGAATTTTAAGTCCAGGATCATTCCGCTATAGTAGACTATCTAAACCAAGAAACTTGTAGCTACATGAGAAAGCATCAAGTGCTGTCATAAAGAATAGGAAGAACTTCTTTTACCATTTCAAGGATAATTAAAGTTACTTTAGCAGTGAGTCATTAGGTTCCAAGATGAAGATGGCATTGCTGCTGCTGCTGCTGCTGCTAAGTCGCTTCAGTCGTGTCCAACTCTGTGCGACCCCATAGACGGCAGCCCACCAGGCTCCGCCATCCCTGGGATTCTCCAGGCAAGAGCACTGGAGTGGGCTGAAGATGGCATTAAGTGTTCCCTATTGCCAAGAAATGTATCACATTGGAAGAGAAAACTCAAGAAGGCTGAGTGGGAGCAGGAGAGAGAAGCTGAATATTCAATCAAAGTCCCACAGTGTAAAGGAAACTATTTCTTCTTTACCTCACATGTGCACAGCAATTCATGGTTTGTAACAAAATACTTTTCTCTCTGGTATTTGATTTCATCTTCACAACACCTCTGCGAGGTGCGATTCATTGCTTTCTATTTGCTCTTCCCAGGCTCCATCAGGTGCCTTCAATCAGTCAGGTAAGCCAAGTACCTTGCCTCCTAGTGATTTCAGTGTTATTCTCCCTATTCTACAAAAAAGAACTGAAATAACCAGCTTGGAGGTCAAACAACCAGGGAGGTAACAGAGTTCAAAGCCAAACACAAATCAGCCTGATTCAAAATCCACAGTTTTGCCATCTCCTCAGGTTGCTGCTGCTAAGTCACTTCAGTCGTGTCCGACTCTGTGTGACCCCATAGACGGCAGCTCACCAGGCTCCCCCATCCCTGGGATTCTCCAGGCAAGAACACTGGAGTGGGTTGCTATTTCCTTCTCCAATTCTCCTCAGGCTGCCTCTCCTTAAAGATAGAAAACACTTGGTATAGTACACAGCATTTTAGGGACTTCAAATTTTAATGAGTAGGATAGCAAAGGGCAGGACAGACAGAACAGAAAGCATTTTCCCTTTGATAACACAAAAATGAGGCAAATATAGAAGCTACAGTTTAATGAATTAGATCAGGTTTTTCTCCCTTTCCATTTCCCTTTCTTTTAGTTCCACCTACCCACTCCATAATGGTGCTCTTGTAAACCTCCCTAGAGATGCTTAAAGGATTAACTGAATAGCATCCTAGTATCTGTAGCATCTCAAAAGAAATTCTATCAAGAACCACTACTTATAAAGTACCAACTATGAATCAGATGAATCCCAAAGAAAGGCAATGCCAAAGAATATTCAAACTACCACACAATTGCACTCATCTCACATGCTAGTAAAGTAATGCTCAAAATTCTCCAAGCCAGGCTTTAGCAATATGTGAACTGTGAACTTCCAGGTGTTCAAGCTGGTTTTAGAAAAGGCAGAGGAACCAGAGATCAAATTGCCAACATTCGCTGGATCATTGAAAAAGTAAGAGAGTTCCAGAAAAACATCTATTTCTGCTTTATTGACTATGCCAAAGCCTTTGACTGTGTGGATCACAATAAACTGTGGGAAATTTTGAAGGAGATGGGAATCCCAGACCACCTGACCTGCCTCTTGAGAAACCTGTATGCAGGTCAGGAAGCAACAGTTAGAACTGGACATGGAACAGCAGACTAGTTCCAAATAGGAAAAGGAGTACGTCAAGGCTGTATATTGTCACCCTGCTTACTTAACTTATATGCAGAGTACAACATGAGAAACACTGGGATGGAGGAAGCACAAGCTGGAATCAAGATTGCCGGGAGAAATCAATAACCTCAGATATGCAGATGACACCACCCTTATGGCAGAAAATGAAGAAGAACTAAACAACCTCTTGATGAAAGTGAAAGAGGAGAGTGAAAAAGTTGGCTTAAAGCTCAACATTCAGAAAACTAAGATCATGGCATTTGGTCCCATCACTTCATGGCAAATAGATGGGGAAACAGTAGAAACAGTGGCTGACTTTATTTTTCTGGGCTCCAAAATCACTGCAGATGGTGACTGTAGCCATGAAATTAAAAGACGCTTACTCCTTGGAAGGAAAGTTATGACCTACCTAGACAGCATATTAAAAAGCAGAGACATTACTTTGCCAACAAAGGTCCGTCTAGTCAAAGCTATGGTTTTTCCAGTAGTCATGTATGGATGTGAGAGTTGGACTACAAAGAAAGCTGAGTACTGAAGAATTGATGCTTTTGAACTGTGGTGTTGGAGAAGACTCTTGAGAGTCCCTTGGACTGCAAGGAGATCCAACCAGTCCATCCTAAAGGAGATCAGTCCTGGGTGTTCACTGGAAGGACTGATGCTGAAGCTGAAACTCCAATACTTAGGCCACCTGATGTGAAGAGCTGACTCATTTGACAAGACCCTGATGCTGGGAAAGATTGAGGGCAGAAGGAGAAGGGGATGACAGAGGATGAGATGGTTGGATGGCATCACTGACTCGATGGACATGGGTTTGGGTGGACTCCGGGAGTTGGTGATAGACAGGGAGGCCTGGCGTGCTGCAGTTCATGGGGTCACAAAGAGTCAGAAACGACTGAGCGACTGAACTGAACTGATGAATCAGACACTGCGATAGGTTATTTTCCCAACAATGTCTCATTTAATCTCTAAAAGACCTCTACCAGGTGGGGGTCTTTTGTGGCTGAGGAAACTGAGGCTCAGAGAGGTTGGGCTTCCATGGTCACAGAGGAAAGGCCAGAGCAGAGATTGGACCCTGGACCTACTTCTAAAGCTCCCGTTCTTTGTACTGTGAGACTGCCTCTCGAGAAATAAATGGGGTTAACATCACAATTAGGGAGTAACTGTAACCTGGTCATAGAAGAGATGAATCCTTACCTAGACAACCCCTAGAACATCATCTGGTGACCACTTGAGAAAGCTGTAAACCAATGCTACACAAAGTGATGCAGCCCCAGTCGTCAGCATCAATGTCATCATTTCCCAGGAGCTGGTTAGAAATTCCCACGCAGACCTACTGGAACAGGGCCTGAGAATTCGTGTTGGGAAGCTCTCCAGGTGATTCTGATGCCCACCAAACACTGAGAATTTCTGCTGTATAGGCGTCTCTGTGCAATCAGCAGCAGCTTGAACTGTTAGCCAGCCAGAAGCTGGGAAAATCAGACTTGGAAAAGGAACACATCTTCCTCCAAAGATGCAGAGTCTCTTATGGAATGGAGAACTGAACCTTAGGAAGCTTCACTTCAGATTCCATACCCACAATTAGGAACTCATCCATTTGCAGTGAGAATAAACACTGAAATTGAAACAGGTAAACCAGACTGTTCTGTGGCGAAGCCAATCCTGCCCAAGGAAACTCTGGGCCCTGTTTCACTCACCTCACTGCATGCTCAGTTCATCAGAGGAACTCAATGTCTGGTCAGTTAGTGGATCTAAACCTCCCAACAAACCAGGGTTTGCTTTTCTCTTTATGATTCTTTATTGCTCACTTACATGAGTTCTCACAGTGGATACTGAAAATAAAATACTCTTTTACATCTCCAGTCCTTTTGGTTTTGAATAGGTTGATTGCCTGGGGACTGATACTACAAAGTTTAGATTACAGATGCCTGAAGAATATTTATTAACTCCAAGGGAGGAAAACAGTTATGAAATGAAGTAGTTATTTAAATCTAATTCTACTTACTAATAATGTCTTGCCTTATTTTTCTTAAATCAGCCTTAAATGTGTGGTCAAAACATATCTGACTTCACTTGATTTTGGAAACTTCTTAGCGTTGCAAAGCAATGGCCCATAATCTCGGCATACTAGCGTAACTATTTTCGTTTTGCCTATTTTATTTTCATTTCAGGCTTTGTTTTCATATTTATATACAATTTTGCCTGGTGGTAATTATACAGTAGAAGTGAAACTTAAGTCTTGCTTTCTTCCTGGTTAAAGTTTCAGCATAAGTGAGTTTATGCATTATCTTCATAATGATCATTTTAAATGTCTAGACAACAGACGCATGAGCTGGCATTTCACTTAAGCACGCCATAATGGGTTAGGAAGTATTTACCGAGCTCCTACTGTGTGCCATATCCAATTCCAGGCCCCCAGGAACCCAGCACTCAGTCAGACAAAGCCTCTGCTAGGACTGCGGCAGGGTCCCACTCCGGGGATGAGTGCGCCACTCACCTTGTCTACTGAAGTGACACCCCTGGAGCAGAGTGGAGTCTGTGTGCTTCACGCAGAAAAGACGCTTAGTTGGGCGGGAGAGGGATTCCATTAGCACCTTTAGCGGGTAGGTGAATGGAAATAAGAGCCAGGGGCAGGCCTAGGGATATATACAGACAGTGCCTGACATATGATGGCTCAACTTAATGATTTTTCAACACTACGATTTTGTGAAAGTAATTCACACTCAGTAGAAACCATACTTTGAATTTCGATCTTGCACTAGTGAAATGAGGTACGAAACTCTCTTGTGGTGCTGGGCAGTGGCAGCAAGCTGAAGCTCCCCGTCAGCCACAAAGTCACGAAGGTGGACCACCCAAACACCTTAAACACTCTGTTCTCATACAAGCATTCTGTTTCTCACTTTCAGTACAGTACTCAATAAAATGCGTGAGATACTCAGCACTTTATAAAGATAAAATAGGCTTTGTGTTTGGAGAAGGAAATGGCAACTCACTCCAGCATTCTTGCCTGAGAAATCCCATGGCAGAGAAGCCTGGTAGGCTCTGGCCCATGGGGTCGCAAAAGAGTTGGACACGACTTAGTGACTGAACAACAACAAAAACAGGCTTTGTGTTAGAAGATTGTACCCATCTGTAGGCTACAGCAACTGTTTTGAACATATTTAAGGTAAGTTAGGATAAGCTAAACTATGCTGTTCAGTAAGTTAGGCATATAAATTCATTTTCAACTTAACAATGTTTTCCGCTTACTGAAAACACTGAGCTGACTCAGACATGCTACTTTCATGGCTGTCACTATAGATTATCAAACTGTTCTAAGGCATTAAACCAATCTTCATTGCTACTACAGACAGTGTCTCATTTTTAACAGAAACTCATCAATACTGAGTGCTAAAATTTTTAAAAAACAAACGCCCACTGAGTTAGTTCACAATAGTGCCTTAGAGAAGCTATGGATTTAAATATATATGCGCCCTGGGCTTCTTATTCTTCCTTCAGTTACTTCCTTTAGTATCTAAGATGATGCTATCAGATCAGATCCTAAAGGCAAGTTAAAATTGTACACTGAATGTTTATAGTCTATGTCATAGACTCTCATGCTCTATGAGAAGGAAGAAGAAGGTGTGAACAGCCTATTCCAACAATCCTTATATCTCCTCTTCCCTAACCCTGAGAGGCAGCACACAGCTTCTCAGGAGCTGGCTCTTTTCTCTCCCATCACTGGCCCCTCCACAATCATGCCTTGAGTAGCTTCCACTTCCAGTCCAGACACTTCCTCCTGAGCCAGGTCTTCCCTGACTCCTGACTGAAAGAGCTTCCCACACCGCCCTCCTCGCTGGGGCAGGCCTCAACTGAGGCCCTTTGCTCTAGGAGTAATGAACTTGCCTTTTCACCTGGACCTTTCCTACCACATCATGGAGGCCAGGACCTGCCCTTGCTTCCTATTGTCCCCAGCAGTGACATGTGGCTGGGTCATGATAGATGCTCAACAGATAGCTGCATGGTCCAATAAGACAGATGAGTCAGAACAGTCTAACAGACTGATAACAGATTAGAAGCCATGGTCACCAGCTTGATGTGATCCTTGGCAATCTGGCACTTCAGGAATCCCTGATGAATTCAAGATTCCTGACTTTTCTTCTTGCAGAAGCTCAGGGACATTAGTGAGTCTTGTGTATTTTTCCCACATAATCCTAATCACTCTCTTCTTTTCATTTTCAGTTATCCCTAATTCAGACCCTGCTGCTCATTAAAGTTCTTTAAGTCCTCAGGTTATTCTGTTCTATCTTTTAACCCTACCTCAACTTCCATTTCAGGACAGAAAAAGCATATCATATTGCTCCTGTGTCAAAATGAAAAAAATTTTTTTAATCTCATATTTCATGAACACCTTATAGTAATACCTTTTCTTCACCCCTTAAAAACCACTCTGAACAGGGGGTATATTGTTATCCCATTTCACAGGTAGGGAATGAAACCTCATTGAGGTTAAGCTATCTGCCTGAAACCTCATAGGCAAGAAATAGGAGGAAGAATTGAAACCCAGGCAGGTTCTGATCGAAGAGTCGGACACGACTGAGCAACTGGACAACAAGACTCTGTTCTGAGCTGGGGGCTCTTTCCTTTTACTCTTGCGGCTGTCAATACCAAATGCCCAACCAATGTCAGAAAGCTGTTCTCCTCCTAGGTTGGCCACTTACTTCCATGAGAATATTCATGACCATTGCCTTCTTGCATCATGTTGTGCTCAGCAAATGGGAGTAAATGCTAATGCTGTCCCAACGTCACAGGACTATAAAAAAGAGAGTCATGGGCCTGAAAGCCAAGCAGGAAAGCTGGAGTCTTTGATGTGTCTTTGTGTTGCTCATCAGAACAGCATGTTCCAAGGCATAATGTCTACTTTGAGAAAGCCTTAGTATGGCTCTGAGGGCTAGGTTACAACACCCATAAATCACAGTGACACTCAAGTTTACAACATTGCAGGCTGCTCTTCATAAGCCAACTCACACACCTCAGGTGAGTCGGACAACCGGGCTTGTGAGCACAGCCTCTGGATCTGAACATGAAAAAATGTCCACACTGGAGGGATCTTAGAGAATATTCAGCCCAGTTTTCTTGTTTTACCCACAAAGAAACTGAGGCCCAAGGTTCTGGCCCTACTCTGACCCTCAGTCTCCCCATGTGAGGGGAGCTTATTCCTCCTTAAAGGTGCTTTCCAATCTTACTTCTGTGAGGCAAAGTAGAGCCATAAAGGCTCAAACTTGCTCTTCAGACTAAATGTGCTCTGCCAGAGCTCAGGGAACACGGCCAGAGACTACCAACAAAGATGGGGCAGAGACTGCTTCTAAGACAGGAATGAGAAGGAGCCACAGCACATTTGGGGCCACAGGTGGCCCTCCTTGGTTGTATAAAAGATAATGGAGACTAGTTCCACCTACCATCCTCCAAGTAGTCCAAATCTTCAGAACAAGAACAAGGTGTGAGCCAACTGTGTTACGTGTACCCCCATGGAGATAAGCAAAAAAAAAAAAAAAAAGGACTGTCTTAATTTTAAGCATAACAGTTTGAATAGAACAGGAGTGAAGGAGTCGGCCACTCATTGACTCTTCAGTAATAAATTAAGTGCAAACTTGCAGAGGTTGAACTGCGTAGCTGGCTTTGAAGGTAGAACTGGTCAAAAAATCAACCATGGAGCTTGGACGCCTCCTTGTGGTAGAGCTGCATTACTGTCAGGGACAATTCCTCTTCACCCACTTGGAGCCCTTACCTCCGTCCAGGATTCACTATATTTTAATCAACTGAGAGCCTTCTGTATACCAGACTCTGGGCTATGTGCCTTCACATATCTAATCTGACCAATGTTCACATCATGTGAATATAATTAGGCCCACTCTATAGACAATGCAGGAGAACCTTTAAAAACTTAAATCGCTTGTCCAGAATTATAAACCTAGTAAGAATTTCAACCAAGATCTGGGAAATTCCCATTCCAGGTCTCCTTTCTCAGTATCACAGTCAGTTCAAAGTGTTGAGGACACAGAGATGAACAAGATATAGCCCCTGTTGGGCTATTCTGATCCTACCATGTTCACATATTTTAACTGAACGTACTGACTCATATTAAACAATCAGAATGCAAAGCCCTAAGTGCTGTTTGCACAGAGGTAGGAACTGAATGCAATCAATGTGCCTGGAACCTTGGCACTCACTGCCCCAATCTCAGGGCATCCCTGACCAGAATCCCTGGAGCGGAGAATTGGTGAGTGAACCTGAGCTAGTTCATAGGCATGGCTATGAACACTTGGGTAAGAAATGAAGCCCTGGGTTGAATAATTGTAAAAACAGACATCATTAACCAAGCCAAAACTTCAAATGGTCCAAGTCAAGGCAGAGTCCAAAGAGAGTTAATAAGTCTTCCAATTGTCTTTCATAGCACTTAATATGTCCAGTCAAGAAGATAGGAACCTGTGGGATCTCCAGAAAAAGTCAGGCCATTAGTTTGGTCTATTGATCGGAGTGACAGGTTAAGAAACAACTGTGGCCAAACGAGACCTGGGCATCTATTTTTGCAAGGTACCAGAATGCCATTTTCTGTCTGGTACCGATAGCAAACCATCCCACAAGAGAGAAAAGCAGTCAGATTTATTTTGGAGCTGGTCTTCTTTTATATATTGGCTGGTCAAAAGGTTCATTCAGTTGTTTCCATAAAATGGCTCCTGTGTGCATGCTAAGTCACTCAGTTGTGTCCAACTCTTTGCAACGCTATGGACTGTAGTTCATAGTCCTCGAGCTCCTCGGTCTATGGGAGTGTCCAGGCAAGAATACTGGAGAGGGTTGCCATGCCCTCCTCTAGGGTATCTTCCCAACCCAGGGATCAAACCAATATCTCTTCAGTCCACCTGCATCGGCAGGAAGCTTCACCACTAGTGCCTCCTGGAAGCAGCACTTCATTGTCTTTAACCTCATTGGAAACAATGTTGTTAGACTGTTTACGACAGCTGGCACATCAGCTTGCATTTCAAAACAATTATCAAAATTGGTAACCTTTTGTGTAGCCATTTTAATATTGAAGATGGGGGGGGAGCAACATTTTCTTTATACTATGCTTTATTATTTCAAGAAAGGTAAAATGCGAGGCAGAGACCCTCTGCACCCGTAGGAACACGGCCCTGTGAGCGGTGCGGGCCGCGGTCAGCTCCCAGCAATGCGAGGCAGAGACCCTCTGCACCCGTAGGAACACGGCCCTGTGAGCGGTGCGGGCCGCGGTCAGCTCCCAGCAATGCGAGGCAGAGACCCTCTGCACCCGTAGGAACACGGCCCTGTGAGCGGTGCGGGCCGCGGTCAGCTCCCAGCACGCCCTGCTCATCACAGCCCGGGGGGCTGCGGGCGGGCGCCGTCCCCGCGCTGCGCACCTGGCCCGGCTCTGCTGTCGGTGCGGAAATTCACAGAAAAACATGAATGGGTAACAACAGAAAACGGTGTTGGAACAGTGGGAAGTAGCAATTTTGCACAGGAAGCTTTGGGAGATGTTGTTTACTATAGTCTGCCTGAAGTTGGGACAAAGTTGAGCAAGAGGAGTTTGGTGTTTTGGAAAGTGTGAAAGGGGCTAGTGAACTCTATTCTCCTCTATCAGGAGAAGTAACTGAAATTAATAAAGCTCTAGCAGAAAATCCTGGACTTGTCAACAAAGCTTGTTATGAAGATGGTTTGCTGATCAAGATGACATTCAGTAACCCTTCAGAACTAGATGAACTAATGAATGAAGAAGCATATGAGAAATAAAATCTATTGAGGGGTGAAAATGGAACCCCTAAATAAACTACTTTGAAACAACTTAATCTAGCATAGTTGTCTTAAATTAGTGGTGGATAGATATTTAAAGAGCAACTTTTAGCAAAAGAAACTACTTATAACAATGTTTCCTGAAGAAAATACCCCTTAACCTTCTAATGACTTCAGATAAACACTGTGCATCTTTTCCACAGCATCCTGTGATTTTTAGGCTAGGCTCGTTATATTCAGAATTCCTGAAATTATCTCTGGTAAAACTAGTTACAAAAATTATGTAATTCAAGAACAACATGGTTATCTTAAACCTTATATGACATTGTAACTTGCTTACAGCTATCCTTGGATTTGGGTCATAATGATCTTCTCACTAGAAATAACTGCCAGTGGAGAAAAGTTTGTTAGTTGAATAGTGTCCGATGAAGAATATTACTATCTTAATTTTGCAATATACCGTGCTTGTTGGTGCTATCTTTATACAGTGAAGCAAAGCCTTGCAGGAGAATAAACAATTTAATAATAAAATTTAAAAAAAAAAGAAAGGCAAAAATACAACTGAAACACAAAACGAGATTTATGCAGTGTATCGAAAAGGTGCTGTGACTGATCCAAATGATTAAGTCCAACAAGTACTGCTCCCAAATAGACCAACTGAAAGCAGCACACGATAAAAGCACCCAGAATGCATCATCTTCCACTAGGAAAATGCAAGATCATGTTTCTTTGATGACCAAGCAAAAACTGTGACAGCTCGACTGGGAAGTTCTGCCTTACCTGCTGTATTCACTAGACAGTTCAGTGAGCACCCTGACTGCAGCCTTCTGAGAGATCCTAAAGCAAAGGATGTAGATAGGCTGTTCCTGGATCCCTAATCTTCGGAAAGTACGACATGTTTTCAAATGTGTGCTGTTTCAAGCTGCTAAACGTCAAGGTTATTTGGTCTTTAAAACTGTATGGGCATCAAAAATCACATGAGGAGTTTCTAAGTTTTTTATGTTAAAATTTAATTTTTTAACTTTTTTTAATATTATAAGTAAAAATATATGTATCCTAATAATACTTTTAAAAAAAAAACAAAACAAAAAACACTTTCCTCTCCAAAAATAACCACTCAACTTGGAGCATATCCTTCCACATCTTTTTTATATATTGTGTATTATATAATGATATCATACCATACATAGTATTCATCCCCTTGCTCTTGTCACATAACACTATGTCTTAGAGACCTTTCCATGTCAGTGAATGCATATCTATAACATTATTCTAACTGCATCAGAGTATTCTGTAAAATGAATGAACCATAATTCATTTAATCACTTCCCTACCAAGACACATTTAAGTTGCTTCTAATTTTTTATATTATAAATAATACTTCAGTAAATATTCTTTGAACTATGCTGTTTGTCTTTGGTCTAACTCATTTTAAAACCTCTTCATCTCAGGAGAGTATAATTGTGAACTCTGCCTTTCAAAAGTAAGCCATATAGCTGAGGATTCAAACTTATAAATCTACTAGCCATAGATCTTTTCTAGTCAAGAAATAAGAGTATTTGACATCACACAAAAAAAAATATGTTCCAGGAAGAAGACATATTCCCCCACATCTCACCTTTCTGCATCTCTGTTACAAAGAAAGTTTCACCTGTTGGTCTCTGATTTTTCTAAAGTAAACCTTCAGAATATTATTTTTGGATGATTATATTTTGGATCAACTCTTTCATCCAGAAGCCTGATAAAACCTGTTTTTTCTTTGAACCTGGAAATTACCTTTTTTTTTCTAGTTTCAAAAGTTTAAGACTTCATGGTTTAGATTTCATTCCAAGTTCAGACTGCTCAGAGGCCCGGTGGGATCACAACTTGGCAAAATATATCCATGTTCCTAAAATTAAGCAACTGTTACAAACATCTGAGCTTCCACACTGGTGCTGTTGAAAGGGCATTTTCCTATCACAAAGGCAGACTTCCTGCTGGGCTGTGGGCAGAGGAAGAGAACTAAGGAGGCAGACCCTGCTAAAGCCTTTTTCATCCCCACTGCCTTTTTATCCACCCCCTACCTCCCCGGATTGGCTGGGTCTGTCATTTGAGACTAAGTCATATAGACAAATTCAAAGTTCACTCAGGGACATGAGCAAGAAAAGACAACAAAACATTCATTCTTCTCAACAAGATCTTTTCCCAGACTTGGGGATATTCCTTGGCACACAGTAGGCACCCAATAAAGTTTACTGAAGAGAAAGACAGAGAGAGAGAGAGTAGGAGGAGGGAGGGAGGGAAGGAAGGAAGGCAGGCAGGCAAAGAAAGAAATAAAGAAAGAAAGAAGAAACAGATAAGAGAAAGAAAGAGAGGGAAAGGGAGAGAAGGGAAAGAAAGGAAGGGGAAAATACTCTGAAATGATATGAATAAATTCTTATTTATATATGTACATATACTGTGTTTTATAAGAAATTAATTATAAACAAAGCTGAGGACTTAATAAGCACAGGCACTTGCTAAACACCATTATACACATTAACACAAACCTCATAATAACACCATAAGATGAGAACCATTATTAACCTCATTTTACTGATGAGGAAACTAAGGTTAGAAAGATTAAGTAACTTGCCCAAAATTCCAAAACTAGCAAGCGTGGGGCCAGAATCTGAAGTCGGATCTAATAAAGAGTCTGATTCTCTCCTTTCCTCTTTCTCCTTTGTTCTTTCCTCTGCTACTTTGCATCAGAGGTCCAGAACTCTTTGTTTCTCCTTTCTTTATAAGGTGATAACCAATTCAGGTCATGGGCACACAGGTGTAAGCATTAGCAATAAAGCAATCACGTGGCTCAAAGAGTTCACTCAGCAGAACCTGGGTTTGCCAGGGGAGTCATGGAAAAGTACTGAAAAAGGAGATTTTCCTTATAGGAGATACCCTAGAAGGGAGAAACACTGAGGGTCCATTAGAAGGGAGAAACAGAAACCATCAGTCTGTAATCAAGCTGACCTGCGATCCACTGACCATTACACACCAGTTTGGAGCAACTGCTCTCTGTCTGGCTTCTCACACACCAGACGCCACTGGGCATGCTCAGCTCAGGGCAGCCTTCTCAGTCCTACTAGAAGCTGGAGAAACCCAGGTAGAGAGAGTATCCCAGGAAACCACAAAGGAGCCCCAGTACAAACCTAACTCAGAAGAAACCTGAGTCCTACTCACTTCCACTGCATAAACCCATCCTGAGGCCTCCCACGTGGCTCAGTGATAAAGAATCTGCCTGCCAGTGCAGGAGATGTGGGTTCAATCCCTGAGTTGGGAAGATCCCCTGGAGGAAGGAATGGCAACCCACTCCAGTATTCTTGCCTGGAAAATCACATGGACAGAGGAGCCTTGTGGGCTACAGTCCAGAGGTTCACAATGAACTGGACACGGCTGAGCATGCACACACACAAGGACACTTACTGTCTGCAGGGCCCTCCAAGGCTCATGCCACTGGGGCCTCTGGGGAAGCTCGTTTCCTTATCTTTCTGCTTTTTTCTAAGCTCTGTGTAGTATGGTGGGAAAAAACACACTTTTGCCCAGAAGATCAATGATTGGATTCCAAAGTCCCAGTTCTTATTAACTACTCTCCACTCCTGAGCCTCAGTTTCGCCCTTTATAGTCCTCTCTCTCTCAAAGAAGGATAAAAATAGGTTAAAAATAGGTTCTACAGAATGACAAACACCGTTATAGTAGAAGAAATCTTCCTCCCACCTCAGAACACTGTTGTGCTGGATTTTAAATTAACTGTCTGTTGTAGAGATGGTTGTTTCCTTCAGCCCAGAGTATAGGTGCTCAGTCACAACCACTGCTGTAGAAACCACAGCAAGTTTCCAGAAGAGCAGTTCTGAAACGTGGCTCACCAGAGTTGTTCTAACACCTCCCTTTCAGTTCATGAAGACCATTTTAAGGCTGATGACAAGAATGGACAGACTGGGTCACTTCACCCAGGTCCTCTGGAACCTAGGGGCTACCCCTTTTTCCAGTTTCAAGGACACAGTTTTGTAAAACCCTACCTTCCTGAGACAGAGACAGGCCAAGGGCAGTTCTACAAAGGGTGGTGAGGTGCCCCGCAAGGAGAAGGAAAGTGGTGTCTGAGAACAACCAGGCATTGTTTGTCCTCTCCACCCACCCCCACCCCGGGTCTGGCAGGGCTGAGCCTGAGTGGGCAGAAGAGTGGCCTGGAGGCTCTGGCAACATGGGGGGGTGGGGGTGCAGCCTGGCGGGGGGCGGGGGGGGGGGGCGGGGAGCAGGGAGTTCTGTGTGACAGCTGGGCTCACAATGTGGGCATTGTTCCCTCCCAGAGCTGCATCTGTTCCCCTAAGGGTGGCGGACAGAGAAGAACAGAGTTGGGAGCATCTGCCAGGGCCCTGGGAGAGAGCTTGTGTGCTACCCGGCTAGGGGAAAGGGAAATATTAAATGCTCACGTGGCAGCCCACCCACAAGCCAACCTGACAAAGGTTAGAGACGCCACAGAAAAATGCCAGTGCCAACTCCCTCTGCCACAGCCCTCTCCCCACCCCAGTCCCTTTGATTCTTTCTCTTATTTCAGTCATTTCATATCATGCTGTGCTTTGCCTGTTACTGTTTATTTTTTTTACTTCTCACTATCTAAGCATTTCTTTTGTACACTTCAAAATTTCCCTAAGCACCTTTCTATTAACATATTATGCCCATTATGTTGACTTTTAAAATCATAAAATTCAACATGGTGCACTCAAACCTGTATATACTCATTATATCACTGATGATTCTATATTTTGAAATGAAATGTGATATGGATGAAGAGGAGTAAGCAAATAAAAATGTCTATCCCCTTTTAGCTAAAACTAATATGTTTGAGTATGCTATGTGCTAATATTTAGATGATTTCTCATTGCATGCATGCGTGCTCAGTTGTTATCTGTCATGTCCAATTATTTGCGACCCCATGGACTACATACAGTCCATCAGGCTCCTCTGTCCATGGATTTTCCAGGCAACAATATTAATGAGTGAGTGAGTGAAAGTCGCTCTGTCGTGTCCCATTCTTTGCAACCCCATGAACTGTAGCCCACCAGGCTCCCCTGCCCATGGATTATTCAGGCAAGAATATTAGAGCGGGTTGCCATTTCCCACTCCAGGGGATCTTCCTGACCCAGGGAACAAATCCAAGTCTCCTGCACCTCTGCATTGGCAGGCAGATTCTTTTCCATTGCACCATCTGGGAAGAACTACCTGAGAAATCCTATGGACAAAGGAGCCTGGTGGGCCACAGTCCATGGAGTCGTAAAATGGACAGGACTTAGCAGCTAAACAGCAGATTTCTCATGAATCCTCACTAAAATCCTACCAGGTATAATATAGAAAAGTATATATAGAAAGAGTATAAATAAAGTTTACAAGTGAGAAAACTGTAGGTCAATAACGCTAAGTAATTTGACCAAGATCACACAGGTAGCAGATCAAAGATCAATCCCAGGTCTTCTGACTCTAACTCCAGTGCTCTTTCCATGGTGCCAGGTCATCCAGTAATCCCACTTCCATCTTCCCAGGTCATCCAGTAATCTCATTCTGTGAGATTCATGCTGATGAATTTTACTTTGTAATTTTAAAATCAAAGGTTAAAAAATGTCCACTACACTGTTGAAGATGATAACTGGAAGCAATCTAAATATCTAACTATAGAAGAACAGTTATGCAAATTGTGACAAATTCACTAGAATATTACTCAACCATCAGAAATTAAAATTTTATAGATTATTGCAACACAGACACTTTTCATAACTGAAAAATGTGTGTGTTGATATATTGTGATTGCAGCTATGTGTAAGTGTACCTTTGTAAATAAGAACAAACACAGCATCAGACGAAATGAAAGCAGTATTTACAAGGCAGTAGAATTCTGGGTAAATTTTTCCTTTCAAGCGTTTTTCAGTGTCATCATGACGTCTTAATGAATAACAGATTGGTTCCAAATCGGGAAAGGAGTATGTCAAGGCTGTATATTGTCACCCTGCTTATTTAACTTATATGCAGAGTACATCATGAGAAATGCTGGGATGGAGGAAGCACAAGCTGGAATCAAGATTGCCGGGAGAAATATCAATAACCTCAAATATGCAGATGACACCACCCTTATGGCAAAAGGGAAAAAGAACTAAACAACCTCTTGATGAAAGTGAAAGAGGAGAGTGAGAAAGTTGGCTTAAAACTCAACATTCAGAAAACCAAAATCATGGCATCTAGTCCCATCACTTCGTGGCAAATAGATGGGGAAACAATGGAAACAGTGAGAGACTTTATTTTTGGGGGCTCCACAATCACAGCAGTTGGTGATTGCAGCCATGAAATTAAAAGATGCTTGCTCCTTGGAAGGAAAGTTATGACCAACCTAGACAGCATATTAAAAAGCAGAGACATTACTTTGCCAACAAAGGTCCGTCTAGTCAAGGCTATGGTTTTTCCAGTGGTCATATATGGATGTGAGAGTTGGACTATAAAGAAAGCTGAGCACTGAAGAATCGATGCTTTTGAACTGTGGTGTTAGAGAAGACTCTAGGGTCCCTTGGACTGCAAGGAGATCCAACCAGTCCATCCTAAAGATCAGTCCTGGGTGTTCACTGGAAGGACTGATGCTGAAGCTGAAACTCCAATACTTTGGCCACCTGATGCGAAGAGCTGACTCATTGGAAAAGACCCTGATGCTGGGAAAGATTGAGGGCAGGAGGAGAAGGAGACGACAGAGGATGAGATGGCTGGATGGCATCACCAACTCGATGGACGAGTTTGGGTGGACTCCGGGAGTTGGTGATGGACGGGAAGGCCTGGTGTGCTGCTGTTCATGGGGTTGCAAAGAGTTGGACATTACTGAGCGACTGAACTGAACATGTGCTTTTCCAAATTTTCTGTTTTATCTGCTAATTCAAATACATTTAATTTTGCTTTACAGAAACAAATAAAATTTTTCTTCAAACTAAGATTTTTTTGTTCCATTTTTTACATGGATTCTTTTATAATTCACAACTTTCTCTGTGGTGATCTTAGAATACATCAAAATCAAGCCAATATCTGTCACTGTCCCTGGCTTTGACTGCACTAATTATGCTGTAACAACTGTTTGGCATTCTGCCACGCTGAGCAAAGAGGAAGAGACAACAGCAGAAAATACTGGGGACCTCACCATAGTTCACAGCAGCCAGGAGACCTGGAGAGAAAGGTGCCTGAGGGTCAGCTCCTCTCAGTCTCTAAAGATTTTGAGACTTCCGGTGTTTTCAGAAACTTTAATCACAAGGAGCAGGAATCCATTTAGACTCTCTCAAATTATGTGGAAGTTAATTATAAGATTACTGAAGATACCCAAGCCACCCCCAAAGCACAGGAAGTTAGCCTAGCCTTGTGGGACTTGAGAAGCCATAGAACCCAAGACTTGGCCTCTACTTCTTTCTCCCTTCTCTCTTCTCAATCTTTCTCTCCCTCCTCACTTCCCTTTCTCTCCAGCCTGGATACTGCTCCTCACTCAACAACTCACCGAAGATGCAGCCCCAGTCAGCTACCCTTTTATAAGATTCTGATACTAGCATTTTCCTCACTTTCTGAGATCCAGCTTCCTCTGCTCCCTCCCCCCCCTTCTGCCTCATCCCCCCTGAAAACATCAGGTTCCCTCACAATAAACAGGATCCCAGTCTGACAAGTACAAAAATTTAGCAAGAAGAGTGTTCAGTGCAAACCCTAAAGGGGAGGTAGGTGGTTGAAGAGGTTAGTACAAGACACTCATCCCATCAGAAAAAAAACAAGATTGGGCAAAAAGTCAGGACCTGATAAAATACCCAGGGCAACAATTTTGGGAAAAGAAAAATAATACTTATCCTCAAAGTAAACAGAAAAATAAGTCAGTAAGCTGAACAGGGCCATGGTGAAGTTGGTGACAAGAGTTCTTAGGGTGTGCCGGCCTGAGGCTGCTCAGTGCTAGGAAAATATACGGTGCAAACTTTGCTGGCTCAAACTTTGATCAAGAGGTAAAAGCAACAAAAAGGGAACCATGGGTATATATTAGACATCATCAATGAACACTGATGACAAGACTGGAATTTGGAAACTTGACTCTGTCACTAGCCTTCTAAGTAAACTTGTGTAAGTCATTTTCTTTTTTGGGTCTCAGCTTCCCCACCTGTAACATGAAGGGGCTGAACTAAGGAACACTTGAGGCTCCTCTAGCGATGACCTGTGTGAGGCAGCGCTATGCTGAGTCAGCTCTTACTGGATCATGAAAACTGACTGTTAAATTTGGGAGAATTTTGTGAGTTTGTTATTAAATAGCTGTCATAAAAAAATTAGTTACATATATTTACAATCAAATAAATCATATTAAAATCTAAGAGTGAAAAACACTCAAAATTTATCACTTCCTAGTTATTTTACTACATTTTACTATTACCTATGCCAAGGGTCAGATAACTTTTCCTGTAAAGGGACAGATGCTAAATATTTTAGGTTTTGGGGACCACAGTCAGTCTCTGCCACGTATTATTATTAAAAAAAAAAAAAAACCTTCAAAAGTGTAAAAACCAATCTTAGCTCATGGGCTGCACAAAAACAGGCCATGTGTCACACTTGGCCTACAAGCCATAATTTGCCAACCACTGATCTATGCTCTTGAGGTTATTTAACATCTACTTCACTTACATGGTAGAAATACTATATAATCGTGTGCTACTGAGAATCTCTTCCCAACTCCATATTCAGTTATATCACACTGGCAGCTTAAAATTGGCTATGACAGGAGTATTTACACTATGGAAATGGGCAAACATTGCAAACCAGGGTTTCTTCTCCTGGAGAGTCTGTTGTTAAGCATTTATCAGCACACCACTGCCCTGAGGTCTCAGTGAGACAGAATTATAGGAAACTAAAGTGCTCTCCCAGGGACTTCCCTCATGGTCCAGTGGTTAAGACCAGCTTTGATCCCTGATCCGGCAACTAAGATTCTGCATGCTGCATGGCCAAAAAAATAAATAAATAAATAAAGTGCTTTACCAGCTCACTCAGAAAATCCAGACAGAGAAGCAGAGTGAAAAGAGGAAATGCAGTCCATGGAGTTAGAGGAAAAGGAAAAGTGAAGGATATCCACCTCTGCCCACCTGGACACGGCTGAGTCAACAGATGGTTCTTTATGACAGCCCTAAGCATTCAGGCTTGCTTTTCTGTGCCTGCGACTTATCCTATTTTTCTCTTCTCTTCCTTTGAAAATGCTACTTCTGTCCTTGCTGTGGCCCTGGGCAGTAACAGAGCAGCTGAGGACTGCCCAGAAGCCACCAGGGCCAGACACTGCACAAAAAAGGGTTCACGACTGTCAGGGGGCCTAGAAGGTGCCGAAGGGAAGGGGCTTTTATGTGGAGCAGACAGCTCTGCTGTTCCGACGTGGACTGGGGGCTTCTCTTAAAATAGAACAGTAAGTGTGCAAGTCTAGACTGAGCAGCAATTTTGGTTTTAGGGAAAGCTGATACCCAGCAGGATGAGGATAACCCAGAGAAAGTTTGTTTTCAGCAATTTGGGCTCAATTAGGCAGGAAAGGTGCCTGGCAGGGAACAAAGACACAACCAAAACCAGGAGTAGGCCTTCTGGGCGTTTGTGAGGTGACCCTCCTACAAATTCCCTGACTGTAAACACTGCCTTTGGGCAAATGATGTGCAGCCTTCACAGTTTTGGAAGAAACTGTTTCTGTACCCTGGTCCGCTCTCCAAGATCCTAGGAAAATCCACCCTGGGCATTTATACCACCTCTCACCCTGCTGCTCTGCTCCCAGCTGATCCATAAAGAAAATGGATAGAAACCAGCAAACAGGAGTCTTCCTCCAACTCCCAGTTTCCTAATCCAAATTATAAAAAGTGCCAGGGAAGTGGAAGGGAGGAGACAGCAAGGTTTGACAGGGGTGGCAGAAGACAGAGGTGGATAGAGACAGCTGCGAAGGACCCTGAAACTGACCCCTGAAGGAACAGACAGAGTAAAAGCAAAGGGCATTTCAGACAAAGGCCATGGAACATGAAAATGTAAGATACAGCTGTTACCTTTAAAGGGGCTCAAACGTATGAGTCACAGGAGAAATTCAGGTTAAAATCACAGTGAGAGGTAGAAAGCCACAAAGAGAACATTAACTCCCTCCCCAACAATGAGGAAGAAGCCAGACAATCTGTAAAATCAGAACTTCCCTGGAGCCCATCAGAGAGCTGAGGTTACAAGGCAACCAGAAGAACTGAATTCCAAAGACTTGACAGTCGACCAGGGAGGGGCAGGACATAAGAGCTATTCCACCTTTGTCAGACTTCTTCGGAGGAAGAGGGTAAGAAAAAAGTTTATATTATAACAAATTCTTAAAAGCCAGTGTGGACTAGAATGAAGTTAAGAACCCCTGGGAGCCCCAGATACAAGAGGAGTTTATACTCCCAAACTCTTTTCCACAACCTCTACCTGGTACTCAGCAGACAGACAGAGGCAGGCAGGAGAGCTGAGAGAGCCCTCACTGGCCTGCACACATTTTCCAGCACGTTCTCTTATAAGAAACCAAAGCCTTAATCACTAATGAAGGGCAGGCAAAAGGCCCAGGCATACACCCACTGTCTGCAGAAAGGGTAGAAACACAGGCACCTGCCTCTGCAGGAGAAGCAGAAAACCTCTCTCACCCCACGGTAACCTCTGCACTGAGGAACAGGCAACAGCTCTCCTGCTGGGGCAAGAGAAGAAAACCCACCTGCAAACTAGTCCTCCATAACAGTTACCACTATACACCCCACCAGAAAAACTAAGATTGATAAGACTGATGTTGACAAGGATGCAGAACAAGAATTCTCCTGGTAAGAGTAAAATCTGATGGTACCACTTTGGAAAACCATTAGACAGTACCTCCTAAAAATAAACCTTGTGTATATCCTATGACCCAACAATCCCACCTCTAGGTATTTATCCAAGTGAAATGAGTATATATGTGAGTAAAAGGTATATAAGAGAGCAATCATGGCAGAGTTGTTTGGTTTTTTCCAGCTCTCTTTTTTTAATCTATTTTATTATAGTTGATTTACAATGTCATGTTTAGTTTCAGGTATTCAGCAGAGTGATTCAGTTATATACATATCCATAAAAAATAATGTATATTTTATAGACATAAAGTTTTTGTGCCAGTGTGGATGTGAAGGTCTTCTCACATTTTAATATTTATGGGTTTTCTGGCAATAAATACTGGCTTCCAAATGAAGGCATTCCCCCACTCACTACATTCATAATGGTGTTCTCCACTGTGGGTTCTTTGGTGGGGGACCAGGCTTGAAACACAATGAATCCTGTATTACACTCTTCACACCAATAAGTTTTCTCTTCAGTGTGGATTCTCTGATGTTCAGCAAGGCTATCACAGAACTTAAAGGCTTTGCCACACTCATGACATAAATAAGGCTCCTGTCCAAAATGAATCTGCTTATGTTTAATGAGATTTGAGCCTATACAGAAAGCTTCTGACACTGAAGATATCCCTAAAGGTTCTCTGATGCCTGACAAGATCATTCCAGTGTCTGAAGGTTTATGGCAGACTTATTTAAATAGCCCAAAACTAAACAACCAAGTAATCACCAATAGTACTACATACAAACTGTGTAACTGTAGTTTCTTCACACAGTGGGCTGAATACTATATAGCAGTGATAATGAGCAAACTACTGCTACCTGCAACATGAATAATTTAAGCATCATGTTGGGCAAAAGAAGCCAGTTTAAAAGAAAAATCCATGAATTCATTTATGTGAAGTTCAAAAAAGGGCAAAACTAATATATGGAATGGAAATCAGATAGCAATTACCCTTCGAAGAGTTGTAAATGGATGGGAGGAGGTGGGGGGCTTCCAGGCTCCTGGCAGTGTCCTACTTCTTGATCTGGTCCTCATCACACAAGTGGGTCCACACTGCGAAAATACATCTCCCATGAGAGAGAAGACAGACAAAAGGCAGATAAAAGTGGAGCCAGAACATAGAAGGGCCTTGAGTTCCAGACGAAGGGACTTAGCCCTTGTCCCACAGCGTAAGGGTGCCACTAAAGGCACTCTTTAAAAGGTAATTGTAGGTTCACATGCAATTGTAAGAAACTGTAGACATCCTTCATCCAATTTCCCCACTGTGGACATTCTCCAGACCAAGAGTGCAGTCTCACAACTAGGACACTGACACTGATACAAGCTACCCACCTTATTTGAATCTCACCAAGTCCACATCCGCTCATTTGCACGTGTACTTGTGTTTGTGTGTGTGCTTAGTCACTCAGTCACCTCCGACTCTTCGTGATCCTACAAACTGTAGCCCACCAGGCTCCTCTGTCCATCCCAGGCAAGAATACTGGAGTGGGTAGCCATTCCCTTCTCCAGGGGATCTTCCCCACTCAGGGGTCGAACCCAGGTCTCCTGCATTGCAGGTGTATTCTTTACCATCTGAGCCACCAGGGAAGCCCCGTGCATGTGTTTAGTTCCGTGTAATTTCAATACATGTGACTACCATCACAGTCAAGATACACAACAGCCTCCTGTGGAATGGCTGAACAAACGGTGGTACATCTATACCACGGAATACTACTCAGCACACACACACAGGAAACTATGCCTCGTTTAAAAAAGGCCTATCAAAAAGGTTAGTACTGTATAGTTCCATTTATGCAACATTCTTGAAATGACAAAAATACAGAAATGGAAAACAGATTAGTGGTTGCCATGGGTTAGAGAAAGGAGGAAAGATGTAAGTAGCTCAGAAAGGGTAACAATAAAGGTGTTTCAGCAGAGAAAGGACATGAACAGCACCACCCAGAGAATCTGGCTCATTCTAAGTGCCTCAGCTCTGACTTTCCAAGACTTGAATTCTCCCACCCCTCTCTCCATACCATCCCTACCAGCAAGCCACCGTCAGCAGCTGCCTCTTGTTGTGTTAATACCGAATGAATTAGCAGTGACATGGGCTTTGATTAAAGGATCCCGTTGATAATGGGTTCTCCCCACTGGCAACCCAACATTGTATCATCTGTCCAGTGGGGAAAGGTACTCCCACTCTGCCCTGAGAATCCTTTTTGTTCTCCTACAGACCTCCTAGAGATGCTGAGAGCCCTTTGACATACTCAGTGCATTAGCTGTTTTATGGGTTTGGGGTGGGGGGGTTTCCCCTCCTTGCTCTTGTTTCTTCTCTGGATTTTATTCTATTAAACTGTTTCAAAAACAAATCTGTTTTTACAGGGGGAGTGGGGAGTTGGTGGTTAGTATGACATTTCTCGGTTATTTTGAAATTAGACCCATAGGAAGCCTCCAGGCACACAGTGAAGTCTGACATAATCCAGTTACAAAGGAGGATTAAGGGGGCTGATGATCTTGCACGAACAGGCAACTCCCTGATACACTAATGGATGGCAGACTAGGCCCCAGGAGCCAAATAAGGACAGAAAGTGCATTTCACCAATACAACAGAGAGAATGCGCAGGCCTTGCGGAGAGGCACCAGGCCTTCAGGAACAGCCAACCCCTAACTCAGCCTTTGACTCTGCTTTGACACTGCAAGTCAGGCACGGTGCATCCTGCTGGGGGCTCTGTCTCCACAGTAAGACGACGACCTGGGAATCAGGAGGGAAGGGCTTCTTGGAGGTGACATGTGAGCTGGCCTAAAGAATGAGCAGTTCCCCAGGTGGTAAAGGAGAGTGGAGAGCAGTATCCCAGATGAAAGGGGCAGTATGAGGAAAGGTACAGGCCTGGAGTCAACTGGTGTGACTGGAGAAGGTGATGTGCAGAGGGAAATAGGGGGAAATGAGGCAGGAGAAATAAGGGGGCCAACACATCAAGAAGAGCCTCATTGCTCACGATAAAGAACTTGGGGCTTTAAGCAACAGACAAGCATGAACAGTTTTGAAAGCAGGGGTGAGACTCAGTTATTTTAGGAAGACTACTCAAGTGGCACCATGCGCGCGAGGTAAATTACAGGGCGTGAGACTCCAGTCAGAGACACGGCTAGGAGCCTGCCGCGCTCTCTCATGCTCTGCACTACGAATGAGCTAAAGAAATGATTCTACTTCCCTGGAGATTTACATATTAGGGTGGTTTCACTACAAGTGCTGTCTTCTCTTGTTGGGACATGACTTGTCAAAACAAGGATCAGGCTTTTGCTAATCAAAAAAAGAGAAAAAAGCCTTGAGCACTGCTTCCAAAGGGATGGGGGCTCCCAGTTCAAAGCTGCAAGAGACAGGCCTTTCTGACCTTGTATGATAGCCCATCAGGGACCATGCAGAGCAGCCTTGAGAAAGAGCTAATGCAAGTCAGGAATGCCTGGGCACACCTGACACATGGGAAGTGGCCTGACAGGCGTCTGTATGGTGGGGCGCTCAGGGGTCTCCCGGGACGGAACATGTGCCAAGGGAAGAAAGGTCTGGTTTGGCTGTAAGAAAGTCCTAGGATGGAAAAATTCTGAGTTCAGCCAGGTATCTACCCTTCCAATTTGTCTCTTGACCCAATCCTACTGGTTTTATCTCAAAGTCCCCTATTGAGCAAAAGACTATAAACAAAGATGGAAACACCTGGGAACTCAGGCCTTCCTGCTCTGGGGCCCTTCTACTGGAGTGTCGCACAGGTAGAGCTGACAGTCCTCCTCCATATGCCTCTGGCACCTGAGGGCTCAGGGCGGCAGCCGGTGAAGGACTATAGGAGCGGTCACTGTCCTTTACAGACAGACACAGAACAGTGGCCCCGACCATGCCTCCCTCCAGCAGCTGCGCCCACCACAGGAACGGGCACGCCTGCAGAGTCCTTGGGGGACACGGCAGGGACATGGGAACAGCAGGCATGCTGTGAGCTCACAGGAAGCACACCCTGAAGAGTCGCTAGGGGCCCAGGCAGAGCCTCAGCAAAAGCAGTCGGGGGGTCAAAGGAGGCTAATTTGTGTACTGGCGTGACGGTAGGGTGGCCTCACTGGAAGCCCTCACTTGTCAAATTCTGGATGACTGTTGTTCACACAAGGAAGTAGGGATAATTGTGGAACAGTCTAACGTTAAAGAAAAATTCAACTTTAACTAGGTCAGGCGGAAAACTTTTCAAGATTGCCTACTCTGCCACAGTTTGACATTATCTCCTCTAAGCTTAGTCACTGTGAATGACAGATATTTGTGTAATGACTTAACCAGTGTTTCTACTGTCCCCAGTTCTGTAAGCCTCTCAAAACCTCTGTTATTTCCCTATTTATTTCTTCTTAAGAACCAGCCCGACCTGTATGCAAATTTTTAGGTAACAAGGGATTTTTAAGTGCATGGTCATAATGAAATTCTGAAATATCAAATGTCAAGACCAGGGCCCTGGATAAGACAGCAGGAGGAACTCTTTGGTGAGGGAAGGTGGACGGAATTGAAAGAACCCTAGTAGAATTACTGTAATGTGAGAGACTATAAGTCATGCCAATTACTGTAATCTCATATTATAACAATTCTCTCTATAGCTGAGTTCGGATATTGCTCTCCTTGTACAAGGCTGACAGTATGCAATAAATAAAATCCCCAAAGACTTTCCTGCTAAGACTCTCTGCTCCAAATTACTCTGAGATCCTAAGAGCCCAATTTACTGATGGATGGAGCTTGAAGAGCAATTATAATCAAAGTGTTGCTTCCCTTCCAATCTTAAACTATGAATCATGTCACAAACACATAAACCAAATATTGCAGTGCCAAATCAACAGACTGGCACACACTGGCCTCTTTCTGCTCCCATATATGCCAAGGTTTTCTCCTTACCTTCTCATCTGTTGACCTCTTTTACTGGAATACTCTAAACCCAGATCTTTGCATAGCTGCCTACATACCAAGCAGGTCTCAACTCAAATGTCACCTCCTTACAGCAGTTAGCAAAGTTCTACTTCTTGGCCTGGGTGGTAGTTACAGGAGTGTGTTCACTTTGCAGAAATTCATCAAGCTGTGCACTTATGACTTGTGCTCAATTTTTTGTACATATGTTATACGTTGACAAAAAAGTTTACATTGCAATATAAATCACCTCCTCAAGGGAGTCTTTCCTTATAAAACCATGCTCCCTACCCTCTCGATCACACATTAGCCTTATTTATCATCTTCATGGCACTATGAGTGTCTCAAATTAACTTGTTTATGCTTGCACTCACTTATTTTCTGTCTCCTTTTCTAGAAAGTAAGACCATGAGAGAACAAGAACAATATCCATCTTGTTGCATGCCATATCCCTAGTGTCTATAACAGTGCCTGGCAAAGAGTGATTAAGAGTAAACAGGAGGCGAAGGGAAGGATAATAAACAGGGGAGTGTGCTGTGTGTGTGCTCAGTTGCTCAGTCGTGTCTGACCCTCTGCAGCCCCATGGATTGTAGCCTACCAGGCTCCTCTGTCCAGGCAAGAATACTGGAGTGAGTTGCCATTTCCTACTCTAGGGGAATCTTCTCAATCCAGGGATCGAACCCATGTCTTGCATCTCCTGCACTGGCAGGTGGATTCTTTACCACTAGCGCCACGTGGGAAGCCCAAACAGGGGAGAGGAAAGATAAATTAGGAGTTTGGGATTAACAGATACACATCATCAAAAAGGCTACAAACACAGGTTGGCGAGGATATGGAAATGAAGGAGCCCTTGTACCCTCTTGGTAGAAATGCAAATTGCTGCACCCACTACAGAAAACATTATGGTGGCTCCTCAAAAACTAAAAATAGAACAACCATATGATCCAGCTATTCCACTTCTGGGTATACATCAAGAAAAGAGGAAAACTCTCATTCAAAAAAAGGTATGCACCCCAATATTTATAGCAGCACTATTTACAATAGCCAAGACATGGAAACAATCCAAGTGTCCATCAACAGATGAATGGATAAAGAAAATGTGGCATGTATATAATATATTACAAACACACAAAGGAATACTACTCAGCCATAAAAAGAATGGAATTCTGAATGTGAAGCAAAATAGACAGATCCAGAGACTATTATGCTTAGTGAGATAAGTCAGACCAAAAAAGACACATACTATATGATGTCACCTTTATGTGGAATCTAAAATATAAAACAAATGAGAGAGTGTGGCGCACAAGAGAAACAGACTCAGAGATGTGGAGACAAACTACTGGTTACCAGGGGGAGAGGGAGAGGGAGGGTGTGGGACTAAGAGGTGCTTACTGCTATATATAAAACAGATAGGTATCAACGAGGAGTATTGTACAGCAAAGGGGATTACAGCAATTATCTTAGTAATAATTCACAACGGAGTATATTCTATAAAAATATTGAATTACTATGCCGTACACCTGAAACTACTGTAATATCCAAATCAACTATACTTTGATTTTTAAAAACTTCTAAACATAGCAACACTTTCAAAGACATTTATTGTTTGAAACCTGACATTTAAATATAAAATGAATTGCTCCTTTAAAGAACATGAGAATCTCCTTGCTTTAGTTTTAACTGCACTGATTTATCTTGAAGCCGAAGGTAAAGTTTTATGAGTAAATCCTTCCGTGAAAGTAGAAAATTGTTCAATTAACAACAAACTGCCTATCTTCTAGTGGCCAGACACTGAGCAGCATCCTCGCAGAGAAGGAAGAAACACATGATAAAATAATAAATCCCAGTCCCCCCTTCCACACCCTGCCAATCTCAGTTGATTATCCTTGCTTCTTAGTTCACGAGAAAAATGAAACCCCAAGAAACAACCTCCAGTATTCCCACCACCAAACCTATCACCTTTCCAACAGCTGGACCCATATACTCCAGTGGCAGTGGGTGAAATCAGAAACAGCAAAGGCAAGGTCTCTACCTCAATCTCACCTTCCAAATCTCACGAGAGTGCCTCTGATAGGTGAAAGTTGAATTACATCCAGAACTGTAGCTACAAGGGAATCAGGGATCATTTTTCTCCCATCCCATATACAACCCAGCAGCAAATTTCGATGATCCCACCTTCAAACTATATTCTGAACTCAACTGTCACCTCCTCTATTAACAGATATCATCCTAGTCCAAACCACCATCATCTCTACCCAGACAGCAAGAGTCTCCTAACTAGCTCCTGATTCCAACTACACTCCTTTACAGTCTATTCTCCACACAGCAGCCAGCATGATTTTAAAGACTAAATCAGATCATGTCATACCTCTGCCCTCAGCTCTCCAATGGCTTTCCATAGCCTCTCATAACACTGCAAGAAAAAATAATAAACGGCCTACTTTCCAGGAAAAATAGAGGGGCAACAAGGGCATGACTTCTGCCTCATGCTTTTGCCTTCTAAACTTTAGGTAAGTGCCAAGTGACTGATGGAATCTAAATTACATCTAGAACTTGAACTGTAAGACAGGCTGGGGAAATTTTAGTCATCTGAGTCTAGAAAAGCTCATAAAAAGAGACTGGAATATATATTGAGGCCAATCCACCATGTCCCCATGATGTTCACTGCAACAGCATTTACAACAGCAATCAATAAATAGAAAATCGACTAAATGAACAAAAGTAAAAGGCTGGTAGAATAAAGTGTACTCTATTCAGGTAATAAAATAACAGTCATTTTTGAAGGACATTTTATTGATGACATGAAAAATCTTACAGTATGTCAATTCCCAAAATAAAGTGAACAAAAAGCAGTGAATTCAATTTGATCCCACTTTAAGGGACAACAAGTGAATTTTAAAAATGGCCTATGTATTATTTTTGCAGGTATGATAATGGCATTGTGATTATGTCAGACAATGTCTTTGTCCTTAAGAGATTAATGATTCGGTGTTGTGAAATTTTTACTTTCAAATAATTCAGAATAAAAGCAAACAGATTATTAACTAGGAAATCATGAACGATGAAAATCTAGGAAAATGATACACAGGCCTTCACTATACTACTCTATTAACTTTTCTGTTCAAAATGTGTCAAAATAAAAATTTGGGGAGAAAAATGCTGGGGAACAGTGGCTAGTTTTATTTATTTGCAAGACTGCTCTGAGTTCAGGCTGTTTCCTTTGCTAACAGCACTTCTTTAAAAATGCATGCTCTCAGAATGCATGTATACAGTGCTGTCATCTCCATTACCCAATGTGGCTTTAGGCTGCGGTTTATTTTCTCATTATTTTCATGTGTTTTGAGAAACTACAATTGTTCCAGAGAACATCTCTCTCTCTTTCTCTTTTCCTCTCCCTCTTTCCCTCTCTCTCTCCCCTTCTCTCACTGCCCCCCACCCCCCCACACACACAAAAAATTATTGAATCAGTGATGGCAAATGTATGGCACATAAGCCACCAGAACCCCTACCAACCAAGGCAGTCATCACTAATTGATTAAGGTACACTTTCCTGCCAAACCTCATTATCTCTCCGAATCCTGCTAAACACCGCTCTCCAGGTAACTTTGATTAATGCATGGCAGCTGGCATGTGAGATTAAACTTCTACTATATATCTATTCAACAGACTACTTTAGCAAAACCTTAAAACACTGGGGGGAGGGGGGAGGAAAGGGTGAGACGAATCAAGAGAGTAACATGAAAACATACATTACCATATGTAAAACAGACAGCCAATGGGAATTTGTTGTGTGACTCAGGGCTCATCAACAACCTAGAGGGGTGGAGAGGGAGGTGGGAGGGGGGCTCAAGGAGGGACACGGGTAAACCCATGGCTGCTTCATGTTGATGTCTGGTAGAAACCAACACAATACTGTAAAGCAATTATCTTTCTATTAAAAATAAATAATTCTTTTTAAAAAACCTTAAAAAATTATGACTGCCATTGTAACCAGGAAGGGTTAATTTTGAATTGACACTGGATCTGCTTCTGTGACTTTAACCCTTTTTGTTATTATAAGCATACATAATGGCTTGCCTGGGTTCCATCCCTGGATTGGGAAGATCCTCTGGAGCAGGGAATGGCAATCCACTCCAGTATTCTTGTCTAGAGAATCCCATGGATAGAGACTGGCAGGCTAGAGTCCATGGGGTCGCAAAGAGCTGGACACGACTGAGCGACTAACACTACTCCACACTTACCACGGCTTGCCTCGGGGAGACAAGCTGACCTGGCCCCCTGTGAAGGACTGTGCCACTCGTGAATCATGCGTGTGGCAAATGGAAGCACCTGGTGCCCCTTGTCTGCTGCTTACCGGCCCAGAAATTCACATCTGGGGAGGCTGGAATCACAAACAGATCTGACATCTTTATTTGTTAATATGACAGGAGATATTCCATTTCACACCACCCATGAAATGACTGTAAGGAGGTGAAACTAACACATCCCCCTATGTGAGGCTTGCCATTCTAGGAGATATTTGCAGGAATTACGTGGTCTTTTTACTTTGTTTCCTCGCCTACCCCCTCATCTCTGATCCATAAAAGAACCTAGCAACCAGGCCCTGACAAGATGGCTATTTTGAGGTGCTAGGCTGCCATCTTCTCAGTCAACCAGCTCCCGAATAAAGTCCCTTACTAGCCCCAACAGCTCAGATTCATCAACTTATCTTGTGGCGAGCAGGGCAAGACTGGACTCATGAGTGTCCACTCATCATGAGTGTCTCTGAGGCTATGGAAAAAAGAGCTCAAAACCTGGAGCCAAAGACCTCTGCCTGTTAACTTCCTCACAGGGGTTAGAAGGCAGTGGAAATGAAAGCATGGGCACTTTGTAAATGCCAGGCATTTTACATATAAAGAGTGGCATTATGGAAATGGAAAATTCACTATTGAAAAAGCCACTGCTAGAGTGTTGACTATAACTCTGAATAGAGGATGAGTTCTAAGAGCCTAAACTGTTTTTTTTTTTAAGCCAATTCAGAAACATGGTAAATTCTGAATTCTTTGTGGGTTCTTCATTTCTAGCTTATGAAACGGCTCAGTACTCAGATCTTTCTCCTGTTCACACCATAGGTGACTTCTTCTAATCTCACGGCTTTCAAGGCAATTCATATGCTGTTGACTCTCAAATTTTAAAAGTATAACAAGATGTTAAAAAGGGAATTCAGACCAAGGCACAATAGATATCAAATATTAAAGTAAGGGGCAGACACAAATCAGTATTTTCAAGGTGGGTTTCTAAGAACAGTTTAACTTGGGGCCCTCACTGTAACCACTGTCATAAAATGGTCCAGTTACCAAAGATTGAAGATAATTTGTAACAGGTCTTCTTTTTCTTTTTTTATTGATTTTCTTTTTAATTTTTAATTGGAAAATAACTGCTTTACAATATTGTGTTGGTTTCTATCATAAATCAGCCATAGATATACCTCCCTCTTGAACCTCCCTTCCACCTTCCACCCCATCTCACCCCTGCAAAAGGTTTTCTTTGAAGAAAGCTGTGCTATGAATGGTTCCTCTCCCTGGAGAATGACAGGACATCCCCTCAGCTCAGACCGAGTGATAGAGCAGGACTCAGAGAGCTAACATGTGTTCCCTGCAGTTTAAAGCAAAGGGGGTGGGAGAGTTGCTTACTTAACTGGAGTCTGACCCCACCCCGCCACGGGGGAACCTAAGGGGAGAGGTTGCTAAAGCAATGGGTGGCAGCCAAGAAGAGATTCCCTTGGGGATAGCCAAGGCACAGGGCGTATATTCTCAAAGGGCAGGAGGTGGGCCACACTGGAGTCAGTAAGAGCCTCACCATCCGTGCTCAAGTGTTCTGCTTGGTGGGGTGCTGGGACTGTAAGTGAGAAAGTCTGTGTGGGAAAAAAGCACAGCAGCTGGAGGAACAGAGTCCATCACCCACAGCAGAGGAGTGGACCACAGCAGTGGAGCGCCGCAGAATCCACAAAAGAACCAAGGAAAATGCAGCGCTAACTGCTACCAGCCTCCGAGAAAGTGAAATCATGTTAGGATAGCCCCAGCCAAGGAAGAACTTTCTGATCTCTTTCCCCTCTACCCTCCTAGTGGAGTGCTGAAACCAATTCTAGAGCCGCTGAAACCATAGCTAATGAGATGATGAGCAAGAAAAGGGGGCAGGGAAAGCCAACCATAATTTCTTCAGTGTGGGTGGCTGACCTGCTATGGTAGAGAAGTTGGAAGCAGAAGAAACACGACCTTTTAATGAAGATTTAAGTATTAAGTAGGGCTCCCCTGATGGTTCAGATAGTAAAGAATCGGCCTGCAGTGAGGGAGACCTGGGTTTGATCCTTGTGTTGGGAAGATTCCCTGGAGGAGGAAATGGCAACCCACTCCAGTATTCTTACCTGGAGAATCCCCATGGACAGAGGAGCCTGGAAGGCTGCAGTCCATGGGGTGGCAAAGACTCAGACATGACTGAGCGCCTAAGCACAGCGCAAGTATTAAGTAGGGGCTTCCCTGGTGACTCAGCGGTAAAGAAACTGCCAGCCAACGCAGGAGACACGGGTTCAGTTCATGGGTGGGGAAGATCCCCTGGAGAAGGAAAGGGCAACCCACTCCAGTATTCTTGCCTGGGAAATCCCAGAGACAGAGGAGCCTGGTGGGCTACAGTCCACGGGCCGCAGAGAGCTGGACATGAATTTGCAACTAAACAAGTATTAATGACAAATTGAACTGGACATTCTTGCTTCTGAATGAAGAGTCTGGGTTCCTGCTTAAAGAAAACCATGGGACTTTCTTATACCTAAGTGTGGCCTGGAAAATCATGGTGCCTACCAGAATTTTCACCCAATGGCAGGGAAAACTCTTCCTCTACTGAATAAATGTTAAAGGGACACTAGGAAACAAAATGAAAACTGCACTCTGATTGATTCCCAGAACTGTGCTTCTTCCCAAAAATTGTTATAGTGGTATAATAGGCATCTCAGAATTATCATATCCAAAAACAACTTCTTAATTTCCATCTCCCAGATTTCCTACTTTTCCTGAAGTCTTTCCTTCTCATTAAAAAAGAACTCCGTCCTTGAATCCTTTCTTCCTTTAACATGCTAGATCCAAACTATCAGCAAACTCTACAAGTTCTGCTTTCAAAAGTCATTGTGAATCCAACCACTTTTTACCACCACCTGATCTAAACCACAATTGTATCTCACCTTTGCTGTTTATTCTCATCTCCCTACATTCTACTCTAAACACAGCAGCCCAAAGTGAACCTTGTAAAACATGTAAGATCTGCTCTAAAGCCTTCAATGCCTTCATTTTTTAATTAATTTTTAAATGAAAAAAGATGATTATTTCTAATGATAAAAGGTACAATTCACAAAGATAGACACTATAAACCATTAGACATCTAAGAACAACAAAAAAGATACACAGAGCAAAAATCAGAATATAAGGGAAAAGAAAAGAAATAATCATAGACATATTACCATTTCTCATTACCATGAGAATATTTCATCAAGTCCAAAAAAAAATAAGAATAGGAGCATCTTGAATGATGTCATTAATAATTTATATATAATTCATTTATATTTATATTAATTTATATTACTCTTATAGCATACACAAGTATATTTAAAATTTTCTATCTCATACCTTGCTATTACTTCCATGGGACATTTAGAAAAACTTCAATACCTTCATTTTTAACTTAGAATGAAAGCCAATGTTCTTGGAACGCCTACATGATCGAGACCCTGATCTTTTTCAAACCTCATCTCCCTCCACCCCCTCCTTGCTTGTCACAATCTGGCCACAATGGGATCCTTGCTTTTCCTCAAACTTGCTAAGTACTCTTCCAACCCAAGGCTTTTATACTCTCTTTTCCTTCTGCCTAAAATTCTCTCCCCATTGCAGGTTTCTGCTCAAATGTCACCTTATCAGAAAAGTCTCTCCTGGTTGCCTCATATAAATAGCAACTGCATGTTTCCCTTCTCTCCTACTCCTGAGCTCCCTATCCTCCTCCTCCACTAAAGTTATACCCATGTCACCCAGACCCACCTCAAATACTATGCATTCATTTGCTTGTTTACTGTCTGCCTTCCTCTATCAGCATGTCACAACCCAAAGCTAGGATTTAGCTTTGTCTGTGGTTGTGAGCACTCAATACTTTTTGAGTAAATGAATAATTTATATTAAAGCACTTACAAGAGATCCTAAGCTACAATAATTTTATATTTAAAAAGCTCTTCCAGGGTCCCTTATAATATCTGGAAACAAATTCTGAAGTAGAGAAGAGTTCGATCCCCTTGGCCTCCTCCTGACTCCTTTCAGGTCTACTCTCTCTGATCCCATATCTCAACACGAACGCATCCCCATTCTCACACTAAAGGCCTTCCAGAAGTCAGACAGGGGTGAAGGGTGCCCATGGAGTCTCTCCCTGGCAACCGTGGTTGCACATCAAGACTTCACTCTGACACAAGAAGTACCAAGGCCGAATCCGGGGCCCTCTAGGCCTCTGTTCTGACCGCCAGACCAGAATGTCTGTCTCTGTTAATTTGACTGAAGCTCTGTTTAATTACTAACTTGGTAGTTTCTGCTCTCTGCTTAGCTGCTTGTCAAGTATATGGCACTTTTGATAATTTCAGGGTAGGAATTTAGTCTATTTTGGTAATTGAAAATCAGCCTGGAGCCAGAGTTTCCCTTTTACTCAGAAAGACGAAACAGACAGCACATGAAAGGCGGGTGCACTGTAATTTTGTCTTTTCTGATGCATTAAAAGCAGGCCTCTGAACACTGGCTGCTTGCTGTCATTTGGAAATCTCTACTGGGCCTGTAAATATGAAGTCTGGTGCTTTCATATCATTAGTTTTTTTGGTTTTTTTTTTTTTTGCGTCCAGTTTGGTTGGAAAAATTACACAGCAATGACAGGAGACCACAATGAGAGACAGGCTGGGGGTGCCCAGAGAGCCTGGGGACTAGCAGCTGGACCCTGGGTTTCAGGACTGGCTCCACAGCCGCTGGTCTCGATAACTGAATGCTTATCTAAGACAGTTTCAGGTGGATTGACAAATTCTTTAATATTTGTTCATTCGAACCAACATTTATTTGGCACATCATAAATATCAGGGACAGAAGTTCCACACATGAGAAGACATGATCCGTTTCCCCAGGGAGCTCTTGGTCTAATGAAAAGATAAATAGGAAGAGAGTCATATCAATCTTGTTGTAATCAAGATGTGCAGAAAGCACTCTGGGAGCATGGGGATAAAAGGGAGTTAGTCTACTTAAAGGATAAGTGGCTATTTACCAGGGTTCGTGATGTGGGCTCAAGACAGACAGGCTAGCCCATACAAAGGCCTGAGATACCCAGTGCTGAACAGGAAAAGGAAAATTCAGTGTAGGCCATGGGGGAGTGTGAAGTAGGGCTGAGGACGGTGTGGAAGCAGGAGGATCAAAGGAAAAGTGAAGAAACTAAAGCTTGACTCATTTAACTAACGGTTCAGTTCAGATCAGTTCAGTCGCTCAGTCATGTCCAACTCTGCAACCCTATAGACTGCAGTTACAGAAAAACTTGAAGTCATTTGGTAAAATGGGCATGAGATAAGTAATAGCTAACAATTATTGGGCATTTATTACCAGTTTTGAGTACTTTCCACTTAAATCTACAGCGTTCAGAGATGCTAAGTTGCTTGCCCAAGATGATGCAGCTGAGAAGAGGTGAAAATAGGAATGTAAAGGCAATCTGCAGACACTTAACCATCACACTTCTTAGCCAGAAGTTTGCAACTATTATATGAGCTAATAACATGAAAGCACATTGCAAATGGTAAAGTGCCACCCAAACGTAGCACTAGTGTTTATTAGTCTTGTTACAAGGATCCTCAAACAGGTCTTTCTTCACTGATATCTGACAGTGCAACCTTGAGCATTTTCTCCCAGGCTCAGAATAGCAAGCAAGAAAGGCTGGAAGAGAGATCACTATGGAAGAAAGAAAGGAAGTCTGGGCTTTCATGAGTCACACTGGGGGGATGGAAGAAGGATAAAATCCAATGAAGCAGCCCTTCTGAAAGCTTAGCCTGTGCTGGCACCTGCTGGTGCCCATGATAGATGTGCCAGCTTCATGGGGAATTATGCCCTGGAGGACAGATGCCCCAGGGCAGTTATACCTGTGAAGGGGATGGCGGGGAGAGGAGGGGCAGAGTTGCAGCTAGTCTAAAAGGCTGGGAGACTTTTTCTTACTTGAGAGGCTCCTGTACATCTGTAGGGGGAAAAAAACTTTCAGCTGGGAATTCACTAATCATAACCATTACTAAGCACTGCCTGTGGGCATGAACTGCACTGAGGGTCTCACACACCTTCCCCAAAAATAGCAATACCTCAACCCCACCAGCTCAGCAAAATGTCATTCTGTTTTGGGGATGCAGATAGCTCCAGGAGGTTACCTGACTGGACCAGGTAACCACATAACTAACTAGTAACTGACAAACCCAATTTAGGATCAAAACTGAATTTAATTCACACTCTTTCTTACAGCACCAGGATGCTTCCAATAGACTTACACTCAAAGCTTATTATTATGCCTGTGATCCTGGCCCTGTCAACTCACCACTGGGAGTTTTGTTTTGATTAATGAGGTGATGCTCCTGCCTCATTCCAGAAGAGGTTTACATCTTCAATCCTCATCTGCACTATGAGGAGAAACCCCTCCCAGTGTGTTTGTGAAAAAGGGATTAGGTCTGGTATATAAATAACAATATAACTACCTTTAAACCATGAAGTGAAGAAGAACTAAAGAACCTCTTGATGAAAGTGAAAGAGGAGAGTGAAAAAGTTGGCTTAAAGCTTAACATTCAGAAAACTAAGATGATGGCATCCGGTCCCATCATTCCATGGCAAATAGATGGGGAAACAGTGGAAACAGTGGCTGACTTTATTTTGGGGGGCTCCAAAATCACTGCAGATGGTGATTGCAGCCATGAAATTAAAAGACACTTACTCCTTGAAGGAAAGTTATAACCAACCTAGACAACATATTAAAAAGCAGAGACATTACTTTGTCAACAAAGGTCTGTCTAGTCAAGGCTATGTTTTTCCAGTAGTCATGTATGGATGTGAGAGTTGGACTATAAAGAAAGCTGAGCGCAGAAGAATTGATGCTTTTGAACTGTGGTGTTGGAGAAGACTCTTGAGAGTCCCTTGGACTGCAAGGAGATCCAACCAGTTCATCCTAAAGGAGATCAGTCCTGGGTGTTCATTGGAAGGACTGACGTTGAAGTTGAAACTCCAATACCTTGGCCACCTGATGCAAAGAGCTGACTCATTTGAAAAAAGACCCTGATGCTGGGAAAGATTGAGGGCAGGAGGAGAAGGAGACGACAGAGGATGAGATGGTTGGATGGCATCACCGACTCAATGGACATGGGTTTGGGTGGACTCCAGGAGTTGGTGATGGACAGGGAGGCCTGGCATGCTGCGGTTCATGGAGTCACAAAGAGTCAGACATGACTGAGCGACTAAACTGAAACCATGAAGAACTGCTACCTCATAAAACAGGTATTTTTGAACTTCATGGCTCCAAATAGAAACCAGAATCCTAAGGGGCCCCTGGAAATGTTCCCAAACTTCTCAACATAAGAAACCACAGTCCCAGGCCACCTGTCAGTTAATGTTCACATCCTGAAAAATTCTCTTCTCCCTGCATCCAATCAAGAGCTAGAAAGCTCATTTTCTAGAGTTCAGTTGAAATTTAAAGGAAACAAAGATACTAGGTTGAACTATGTGAAATTACTAAAGGGGTTCAACACAATGAATGCAGGTCTTCAAAAAGACAGTACCTTTATCACTGCAAAATGACTGGGCAAACCCATCCTGGGTCAGATGTCAGCAGGCAGGCATAAGAATCATCTGCAAGACTGTTTAACATGAAGATTCGGGCCCACTCATAGATTTAGCACTGGAGTTGGGGTGGGTTAGTTCAGGAATTCAGCTTTCTAAAAGGCATTCCAAGACAGAAGCGGGACTACATTAGGGGACTTCCCCTTGAGCATTTCCAAATTGGAAGTCTATTCCGTTCCCAATAACTCTGAAGGACAGCATCTCAAGATGGGGCACTTCTCAAAGGGCACCCTTAGTCTACTTAAGTGTTAGTCACTCAGTTATATCTAACTCTTTGCAACCCCATGGACTGTAGCCCACCAGGCTCCCCTGTCCATGGAATTCTCCAGGCAAGTATACTGAAGTGGGTAGCCATTCCCTTCTCCAGGGAATCTTCCCAACCCAGGGATCGAACCCAGGTCTCCCACATTGCAAGTGGATTCTTTACCTTCTGAGCCACCAGGGAAGACAGGGAAGTTCAGTTTGAGGGCCTCTGCTATAAAAGTAGGCAAGACCTGGTGACAGTTTGAAATCCAACCTCCACAACTTTCAACCTGTCTTCTTTCCAGAAGTCTTCTGAGCGCCCAGCTTTTTTCTTTTAATGACCCACCCCTCCTTCTGTTGTTTTTTAATTTTGTTTTGTTGCCTGAAATTAATAATTATTGCAAGGCAATCTGGACCACTTTTTGAAAAGCTGCATTTGGGTAATGTTCCCATCACTCTACCCTCCAGGAGAGAATTACTACAGCTCCACCAGTCAGTCCAGAGACTATGTCCATTTTCCACACCGCAAACCCAAACCAAAGCCTCGTTATTTCTACTGTTTGTTTTGCTGCAGAATCGTAATATTTGCATGGAAATGGGTTTTTCCTCTATCCTGTAATTTGTATTGTTTACTTTTCTTTTTTGGACTTCTTTGATGCTGCTGAAGAAAGAAGTCCACAAGAATCTGGAGAAAGGAAGACAGTGGGCTGCAAGCAGGAGGAGTAAGTGGAAGCCGTTTGCTTCTCTGTCTCCTAAGCCCCCTACCACCACTTTGCCTACCTGGACTAAGCTATCTCCTTATTTCTGCTTTTCTGCCTCTTACAGCTGGGCTGAAATATGTCAACATTATCACTGACTTACTATAACACCTTTGACGGGTCTCTTTCTCTCTCCAGGCCTTGCTTCCCACGTGAAGAGTGAAGGTATACAAGGAGACAATCTCTAAATTTAGTAACTTTCATAATTCCAACTATCACTCATTCCTCGGAGACAGACATGTGACTTGGGGCAACTTATTTAACTCCTGTGATAGACCATCAAGGTCAGTCACATCCTTCTTTTCCATCTCTAATGAAGAAAAAAAGTTGCTTCTTATTCCCAAAACATAAAAATAGAAATCAATCTATGTTCCCTCAGAAGTCCCTGAGTTCCAAAAATGATACCATTACCGTATGAAATTCTTCAAAGACTTTCCAATGCTTCAAATCCTCTATCACATCCCTGACACACCCACCACTCCCACTACCACACCCTCTAGCCCCAGTACAACCTTAAAACCTTCTAAGGTTAATTTCTGCCTTTCCTCTCCCCTTTATTTCTTGCTGGAGGGTTCTATGAGAAACATAATTCCACTTCTAAGGATGGAGTCTAGAAAAGCACTTTAAAATATCACAATAAGGCACACAAAAGGGTATTTACTGGGGCCTTGTTTACCATAATAATAGGAAATATTGCCCATCAGCTAAAAAAATAATACCTAATAATAATAAAACTCTGAGAAACCCATTTGATAGAATATTCTGCAGCAGTTCAAAAGAAAGAGGCAGATCTATAGGTAGTAATGAGTAGACTGACAAGACATATTGTTGAATAAATGAAGAATGCTATAGAATGGGATGCATAGTATATCTAAAAAATTAAATGTACATATTCTAAGTATATATATATATATATATATATATATATATACACATACAAATATACACCCATACACATGCACACACACACACACACGCAAATATGCGAATATATAGCGGAGGTTTGGAAGGATGTGTAACAAACTGGTAACACTGTTTACCTCCAAGGAAGGGAGGGTCAAGAGGACTTTATGTGAACTGTTTTAATAGTTTTACTCAGAGGATATAATGATAAATTACTTTAAAATTTTTAAATTAATTCGAAATAATACTGCCCCTAAATACATAGTGAAGTGAAAGTGAAAGTCGTTCAGTCATGTCTGACTCTTTGTGAACCCATGGAACAGTCCACGGAGTTCTTTAGGCCAAAATACTAGAGTAGGTTCCCTTCTCCAAGGGATCCTCCCAACCCAGGGATCAAAACCCCGGTGTCCCGCATTGCAGGCAGATTCTTTAGCAGCTGAGCCACCAGGTAAGCCCCGTAAATACATAACGACAGCACAAAATGGAAGGAAAAGTATCTTGTTGTAAGGTTCTTACACTACACATGAACTCAAATAATATTATTTGAAGATGACTATTCAAAAATGTGATAAAGATGAATATTAAATAAGATCAATTTTTATTAGAAAAAAAGAGGTTTAACAAATAAAACAAGAATGAAGAGAACAGAATCATAAAAAATAATCCACAAGCAAGTCAGCAAAGGGGGGAAGGAACAAAGAACAGATGGAACAAATAGAAAACAAACAACAAGATGCTAGATTAAAATATAACCATATCAGTAGTAACAACATAAGTAATCTATACACCCCAACTAAAAGGCAGAGACTGTCAGGTGGATAAAAAAGTAAGACAACAGATTATGCTGTCTACAAAAAACTCACTTTCAACATAAAGATATAAATAGATAAAAGGTTAAAATAATGCAAAAAGACCATGCAAACACTAATCAAAAGAAAGCTGAGTGCCTTTATGAATATTAGAACAGGACTATTACCAGAAATAAAGAGTCACTAGATAATGATTCAGGGGACAATAAACCAACAAGACATAAGAATCCTATATATATAATACATCTAACATTGGAGCTTCAAAATGCATGAAGCAAAAACTGATAGAAATCAGAAGAAAAACAGACAATTCCAGGATTACAATCAGATATGTTAACAGCCCTCACACAGCAATAAAAGAAGCAGAAGGAATTAGGAAGGACAAAGACGACCTAAAGAACATTATAAACCAACTTGACCTAATTGATATTTATAGAGAACTCTAGTCAGCAAATAGCAGAATACAAATTCTTTTCAAGTACAGCTGACCACTGAAAAACATAGGTTGGAACCACACAGATTCATTTACATGTGGATTATTTTTCAAAAGTAAATACCATAGTAATACACAATCCCTGGTTGGTTGAATCCATGGATGTGAAACCTTGGATACAGAAGAATGTAGATACAAAGGGCTGGCTATAAGTCAGTCATGTGAATACATGAAATAGTCACCAAGAATATACTGGCTCATAAATCAAATCTTGATGATTTTAAAAAACTGAAATTATACAAAGCACATTCTCTATACTTTGAATTAATACTTTGAATTCACAATATAATTAAATTAAAACCAAGAATAGAAAGATATTTGGAAAATTTCCTACACTTCTAAATAACTCAAAGAAAGTCAAATGAGAAATTATAAAATAATTTGAATAGAAAATGAAGAAACATCAAAAGTTGTAGGATAGGGAGGGAGGGGACATATGTATACCTATGGCTGATTCATGTTGATGTATGGCAAAAACCAACACCATACTGCAAAGCAATTATCCTTCAATTAAAAATAAATAAAATTTTTTAAAGTTGTGGGATAAATCAGTGTTTAAAGGGAAATTCATAGCATTCAGAATTTATAGTGCTACTACTCCAGTAACCATGGTAAATTCCCAAATCTCACTAAACTTTCTATAGGAAGCATGATAAGCACAACCCCCAAAATGACACAGTATAAGGGTAAATTCTGGCCTGTCCAGGGAAAGCAGTGTTATGACAGGAAGTAGAGTGGCTATGGTGAGCAGGCTAAGTGGGTTTTCCAGCAAAAGGCTAAAATTACAAAGAAAATCATGCTAAGGCTTGAATGTGTTAAGCCCTATTATAGATCTAAAAGAATGCCAGTTATTAATAGATGCAGTATTATGAACTGGGAAGAGATAACAAGAGAAAAGTCCAAATCATCCAGTTCCGGGCTTCACCTTTTGTTTTATTATAAAGGAAGTAAAATCTCGAGGTTATTTAATGTCAAAAATAAATTTATATTAAGAAGAGAAGAATGGTCTCAAATCAATGTTTTAACAAGAATTCACTTTAACAAACTATAAAAAGGCAATATAAACCCAAAGCAAACAGAAGGACATAACAATATGAGCTGAAATCCATGAAATAAAAAAGAGATAAATAAAATTAAACCAAAAGCTGTTTCTTTTTTTAAAAAAAGACAGTTGATGAACCTCTACTCAGGTTATCAAGAAAATGAAGGTACAAATTACCAAGACCAAGAATGAAAGGGGACATCATCAGGTCTACTAACATTATAAGAATAATATTATGAAATATGCCAATAAATTCACCAACATGGATGAAATGGATAAATTCCCTGGATAAAAACACAGCCCTGACATACTGTAGCAGACTGTGAGAACTCTGGTGTTTATCTGCCTAAGGAACTCCAGATAAAGAAGTCATAATGAGTAAGAAAAAGGAACCTTCCTTCAATGTTGGCAGGAACGTAAACTGGTACAGCCACTGTAAAAAAACAGTAAGGAGGTTCCTTGAACACCTAAAAATAAAGTTACCATTGTTGGTGGTTAGTTGCTAGGTTGTATCCAACTCAAACTATAGCCCACCAGGCTCCTCTGTCCATGGAATTTCCCAGGCAAGAATACAGAAGTGGATTGCCATTTCATTCTCCAAGGTATCTTTCTGATCCAGGGATCAAACCCGCATCTCCTGCATTTGGCGGGTGGATTCTTTACCACTGAGCCACCTAGACAGCCCTAAAGTTACCATGTGATCCAGCAATCCCACTCCTGGGCATATATCCAGAGAAAACTCTAACTCAAAAAGATACACACACCCCAATTTTCATTGCAGCACTTTTGCAACAGCCATGGAAGCAACCTAAATGTCCATCTACAAATGAATGGACAAAGAAGATATGTGTGTGGCATGTGTGTAATGGGATATTACTCAGTCATAAAAAAGAATGAAATAAATGTCACTTGAAGCAACATGGATGGACCTAGAGATTATCATACTAAGTGAAATCAGACAAAAATATGATACCGCTTATATGTGGAATCTAAAAAGAAAATGATACAAATGAACTTATTTATGAAATAGAAATAGACTTATGGCTACCAAAGGGGAAAGGTGGGGAGGATAAATTAGGAGTTTGGGATTAACAGACACACACCACTACACATAAATTAGAGAAACAACAAGGACCCACTGTATAGCGCAGGGACCCATATTCAATATCTTGTAATAACCGATATAGTAGGAAAAAATCTGAAAAAGAATGTGTGTGTATATGTATACATATACATATTCTAAATCTGAATCATTCTGCTGTACTCCTGAAACTAACACAATAGCATAAATCAACTATACTTCAATTAAAAATAAGTAAGGACATGGAAGCACTGAACAAAACAGGTGTTTTTACTGGAGTAGAAAAACAGACTTGAGAGTAGCAGATGCTAAAGAAGTAGAAATCAGCAAGTACTGGATTAAAGTCATAGATAAGTTAAGAAGCCACTGAATAGTTTGGTGAGAGACCATGAGAGTCTGAACTACCAAGATAGTAGTAAGCATGAAGAGGAGATTAAAATTTGAGAAACAGGTAACCAGCAGACTCAGCAGAACTTGGTATTTGAGGAATTACAGGAAGGATGAAGGAAGAGAAGCACAGAAAGGTAGTTACGGGTCAGCCTTGGGAACCAGGAACTACTTGAGCAAGGGCAGTAGGTGGCAGAGGAAGACCATGGTCCACATTTACAGATTTTACGTATGGGATGTCTATAGGAGGTCAAAGTTGGTAATGTTTAGCAAGTACTTGGATACATAAATGTGAAGCAAATGGGAGAAGTCAGCAGTGAAATAACTTATTGCAATTGCCTAAGAGATTATAGAAAGAGAAGTGGCTCAAGGGCAGAACCCTGGATGAGAAAATAATCTGAAGTTGGAGAAAAGGTTTATGATTTCGGAATAAGGCAGTTCTCAGCAAGTGCAATCATACACAAACCTGTTAAGTGACGTCTTATAATATCAAAAACTTAGAACAAACCTACGTATCAGAGAAAAACAGAATAGTTCATATGGAAAACATTAAAAATAATCTTTAGGAAGGTGTACAATAATGCAGATATTGCTTATGATAAAACATTAAATGTCTTCCTACTTTTAAAAAAATATGCATATATACATATAATTTAAACACTGAAAATAGGCACAGCAAAACTAGGAAAAATACACCAAAACATTAGTGTCAGGTGTTCTGGGTTTAGGAGCCCACGGGTCCTGCCATCCACCAATACTATTCTGTATCTTGCAAATTCGCTATATAATATTTATGCCAAGAGAAAGACAACCTGTCCCCCAGAAGAAGAACCATGGTATTTCCCATCTCTAGTGTCGACCACCATCACGCCAGAGTTCCCGTGGAACCGTGCCCTCAGCCCACGGCGTCGGCCAGAGGGTCCTCAGGTGTAGTCTCCTCTCCACAGTCAAGCTGCCCATTCCCGTCACGGGCCTGCCCCCTCGGGGCTTCACCGGCCCTTTCTCCTGGCCTGGCTGGGGGCACCGAGGCCTTCCCACCAGCTCCTCATAAAATAAGTCCCAGCGGGCTGCGGACACCCCACACAGTGTGGATGCTGGTCCTGCTGGGACAGGTGGCAACCACAGCAGGCCTTTTAGACCAGCCTTGGGCCCTGGAGCTCAACAAAGGCTCGTGGTTCCTTCCACTCCCTTGCCACCTCGCTAAATTGGTGTAGCATCCTGTGCCAGGCCTGTGAGCGAGCTGACATCTGGGTCGGGAACCCTAGGACTCACCTAGCGCTCACTAGACGGCAGTCAGCATTACAGTGATGGCGATGAAGATGTTAAAGTTCAGGCAGAGAGGGCGAGTCCCGTGCTCAGGGCTTCTGGGGCCCTTCAAAGCGTTAGTAGGCCGCAACCTGAACCAAGGCCCCAACAGACTGAGGTGAAGCGACACCTGGCGGAGCGCCGCAGGAGCAGAGGCGGAAAATCTCAGACTGCCAGAAAGCCCGGTCACAATCTCTTTTGTGAGCAGAATACCGAGCTCTGGCTTTGAGACCCAGGACTCTGAGAAGCAGTCGCTTCCTACAAAAGCTGGATATGCAGCAATGCAGGCCCCGCCCCCAGGCCTTGACCCCTGCCCTGGATGTGGCCCCGCCCCCAAGGGTCAAGCCCAGCTGGATGTGGGGGCGGGCGCAAAGTATCATGGGAAGAGCCTCTACCCCGGAGGTTCGGTCCAACGCTTGCCAGTTAATTCCTCTAAACGGTTATTGACCGTTAGCTACATGCGGTACTCCAGACCAGTAGTGAGGGAGATAGAGAAGGTCCTGGTACTTAGGGGACCTAGATAGTAACCCAAGATTACAAAGAAAGTTGTGATGGAGAAGGTGAGGTTGCTAATCCTGTCTTGGGAGGGTCAAGGAAGGCCTCCCAGAAAGACACAGAGCAAGCAGTAAGGAAAAAGGAAGGGAGGGTGGGATGCAACCGTTTTTGAAGATTTGGTGATGAAAAGGTCCCGTCCGGAGACTTTATGGTTCCTTTCAGGAGTGGGTCAAAGAGCCAATCTGTTGAGGGTGTGGGAGGGGCAGGAGCTTGAGAAAAGTGAAGGAGGTTTGATACCGTTTATTGAGTAGATTGAAAAGAAGCTGAGTCAAGGACCAACGCTGTAAGCGCCGCAAGGGGAGGGAGCTTTGTTTTTCTTATTCGTGTGTTCCCAATGTTTGGAACAAGGTCTAGAATACTTTTACCCAAAGACCCCTCTGGTTTCAACTGGATTTGGACAGTGCACAGTTGATGTTTTTTGCAAGTGACCTTCTTGCCCTTAGCCTTGTGTCCTGGGACAAAGCCACTGAAACAACTCATCCATTTTTTCCAAGTGACTTTGTGTTGAAGTCTGTTATAACCAGGGCAAAAATCAGGGGTTTTGTTCACTAGGGTGTCGGCTAAATCTGGGAGGGTGCCTGGCTTGAAACATCCCTTTTCCTGCCTCCTCTCCTTAATGCATTTAATCTTTGGTTCTCCTTAAGCTCCTCTCATCCTTTGGAGCTAAATTCTTTTTTTTTTTTTTTTGCTTTTCCTTGGGGTCTGAAACTTAGGAACACAGGGCTTCTACTGAGACCTAGGCTGCTCCAGAGCTTGGGAATTCCTTGGCCTTGAGTTTCTCTCTGTACTGTAATCTTTGAAAGGCTACCTAAATTCATCTCCATTGTCATATTCCTAAAGTGGAAACTCAGAGAAGATACCATCCTTCCTTGGTGAGCTCCTTCCCTCTAGAACTTTCCCCCAAGGACTGTGGCTAGGATTTAATGTGAGGGCAAGGTCTGGGGCTGAAGAAGAGTGAAGAGTAAGAGATCAGTTAACTGCATTTGAACTGGGGGAGGAGGACATTAGCAATTGAATAAGCAGAGAAAGAGGCTGGTGAGGGACTGCTATCAAAGAATAGAAGGGTCGCCAGCAGGGACTCGCTGTGCAGCTACCTCTGAAGAGCTAGCTACATTTCTGCTGCGGAAGTTCCCAAGATTTTGGAATTTGGAGACTCCTGTGGACTATGCAGTTACTCTGGTGGGCCTTCACATCTCTAGAAGGGTTGGAGGGCTGTGAAGTAGTGCTCAACAGCAAGTGATACTAAAAAAGTTGCAGAAAAATTGAGTTGGTAGTATGCCCTCGATTGTTTTAGAATCATCCCTTCTTTGTCCTCACAAATCTGGAAATCTGCACTCTTTGTGATGTATCCCCAGGAGCTTCTGGACAGCATAGCTAAGGAAGGAGTGGCTGCTTGCTTCCACATGTCTGGTCACAGGCTCTCTTCAGAAACAGGACCCTATGGCTGAAAGGAAAAAGCTCCTCCTGCTGGAAATCACAGTGTGAGAAGGTAGGGAAAAGCAAGCCCTTAACAGCTGCCCCCGGGGAGAAGGTTGAAATGGACAGTCAGTGCATAAGTGTTCTGCAATAGAAGCCAGACAAAGGGGATTTTCAGAAGATGAGCTCTCTGGGACAGTGTTCAGTAGGATTTAAATCAAGCCAAAGTGAGTCAGTATTAGAATCTGGCAATGGTGGGTAGAGACTGTACATGATGATAGGGTGACAAGGCAAGTGAATCAGTGGGATTCGTGGAGTTCATGGGATGTTGTGAGAGATGGGAGATTGAGATTCTGATAAAAGGGTAGGATCTTGCAAGAGGAGGGATCTGGTTAGAGAAGAAGATCTAATGTCTGAGGTGTTCTAGGGGAAAGAAGAAAAGATAAATGATGGGGTAAAAGATGGTCCCTTAAGATTGTAGCTCTGGAGGCAGAAAGGGATCTATCTGCAGGGTTGAGATTTAATATGGGGATCTGGGAAGGCAGAGTGGAGGCAGAGAGGACCTTGGTGGAAAAGATAAGAAAGCTGGTAATGGGGCAGAATAAGGATAAATGAAATACTAGGAGAGCTCGAGGCAAGGAGGACTCCTGGACAGTGGGGAGAAGGCCGTAATGGGAGTGGGAAGAAAGGTGAAGTGAGAACGTGGGAGCTGATGACAGAGCCTCTGGTGGCAGAGAGGAGGCCAGTGAAAGGAATGATGAAGGAATGGGACCAATTGTGAAGAGCAGGGCACAATGAGAAGAAAACAGATTATGCAGGAGCAGAGTCAGATACAGGGTCCTGGGAAGAAAGGCTGATAAATATCCCAGAAGGGAAATGACATAGCCAGGGTGGGTGGTAATTGATCTTCTGAAAGTTCTGGTGAAAGAGTAGGGCCAGAGTTTAAGAAAGCTCAAGGAGAGGAGCTATTGGAACAGAAGGGGACACACAGGGAGCAGCATCTTTTCACAGGATTCCCCTAAGCAAAAGGTCAGACACCACAGTGATGCTCTCCCAACCCTCCCTGCACACAGCTTGACCCAGAAATTGCCAAAACTGCAAAAGGCTACGAGCTGCAGCCAGGAGCAGTCAGAACAAGAGGGTCTGGCAAGAATAAGGGCACCTGAAGCAGGCTACCCACCCGCTTCCCACTCCCTCACATCTGAGACTTCATTATACTCCTTTGTACCTCACCCCAAGGCTTGCTTTCTCATTCCGTTGTCTATTGGTTCCTCCTTCAGGAGCAACCCCAGGCCGCACTGGGGCCCTAAAATTATGTAGTGCATGCTAGGAAGTGAGAAACGGGAGAGAAGGAAAAAGATTCATCACTTCCAGAAAAGGTCTCATGCCACCACAGCTTCTTTCTGGTAAGTTCTACAGGCCAGTATAACAAGAGACTGGGTTACATGCTGAAAAAGTGAAAATTAGTTTGACCTGAAAAAAATGAAAATCTGCCATGCCATTCATCAAGCTGGGTAAACAGACACAGATCCTAGATAAAGCCAGCTGTAAAATTAGCAAAAAAATTCTATTTCTCCCAAGGCAACATACCAGCTGGAAAGTGTCTAAATGACACTCAGTAGCAGAACTATTACTTGGTAACTGAGAAACCTTGTTTTCTAAAATCTTAGTTCATTGGAAACTTTGCTTTTGAAATCATTTCAGTAAGAATAAAGCATCCTTTCCTGAAGGATCTAATTCACACTGATACAGAACACCTGCCTTGATTTTCAACCCAGATTCAGATAACGGTGTTTGGGATATAACATTACATATCTATCTTCATTTGTAGTGTCTAAGGAAAGGAGACCTACTGTCCCCTTTGCCATTCAGACGTGATGTTGCTGCTTTACACAAAGCCCTGCTTTGCTTTAGCATATCAAAACACTATTTCATATAAATTTCACTTTATGCCACTCTTCCCCAACTCATATAACTTTTTCCCTTTCTTGGTGACACACCCCATGGTTCCTCTAATGTGTGACCTCCATTGCAATGAGCCACTAACCCTGATTTTGTCAGACTTTGCTCCAGGTGTCCTGATTAGGAAATTTGGAGAGTCTCTGAATATTTGCTCCGATCCCTCCCTACAAACGATTGGCCTCCATGACAGTAATAATGTACACATCTGAGACTTCTCGAGTCTCAAGATATTCAAGGTTTGTCTTTGATTGTGCTAAATTCTTTGACTGAATTTAGATTCTGGTTGACTCTTTGATCCTTCAATATAAGTTTATTTGTTCCCTGGAATTTTTGGTTTCCCATCAAACTAGTGTCCCTTGGTGAAATTGGGTTTTTAACACCCTGCCCTGCCTAGTGTTTATCTCAGTTCAGTAACGCAGTCATGTCTGACTCTTTGCCACCCCATGGACTGCAGCACACGGGCTTCCCTGTCCATCACCAACTCCTGGAGTTTGCTCAAACTCCTGAGCATAGAGTCAGTGATGCCATCCAACCATCTCATCCTCTGTCGTCCCCTTCCCCTCCCACCTTCAGTCTTTCCCAGCATCAGGGTCTTTTCAAATGAGTTAGCTCTCTGCATCAGGTGGCCAAACTACTGGAGTTTCAGCTTTAGCATCAGTCCTTCCAATGAATATTCAGGACTGATTTCCTTTAGGATGGACTGGTTGGATCTTCTTGCAGTCCAAGAGACTCTCAGAGTCTTCTCAAACACCACAGTTCAAAAACATCAATTCTTTGGCGCTCAGCTTTCTTTATAGTCCAACTCTCATATCCATACATGACTACTGGAAAAACCACAGCTTTGACCTTTGTTGGCAAAGTAATGTCTCTGCTTTCTAATATGCTGTCTGGGTTGGTCATAGCTTTTCTTCCAAGGGGCAAGCGTCTTTAAATTTCATGGCTGCAGTCACCATCTGCAATGATTTTGGAGCCCAAGAAAACAGTCTCTCACTGTCTCCATTGTTTCCTCATCTATTTACCATGAAGTGTTGGGACCAGATGCCATGATCTTAGTTTTTTGAATGTTAAGTTTTAAGCCAACCTTTTCACTCTCCTCTTTGACTGTCATTAAGAGGCTCTTCAATTCCTCTTTGCTTTCTGCCATAAGGGTGTTGTCATCTGCATATCTGAGGTTATTGATATTTCTCCCAGCAGTCTTGATTCCAGCTTGTGCTTCATCCAGCCCAGCATTTTGCTTGATGTACTCTGCATGTAATAAGTTAAATAAGCAGGGTGACAGTGTACAGCCTTGACATACTCCTTTCCCAATTTGGAACCAGTCTGTTGTTCCCATGTCTGGTTCTAATTATTGCTTCTTGACCTGCATACAGATTTCTCAGGAGGCAGGTCAGATGGTCTGGTATTCCCATCTCTTTAAGAATTTTCCACAGTTTATTGTGATCCACACAGTCAAAGGCTTTGGCATAGTTAATAAAGCAGAAGCAGATGTTTTTCTGGAACTCTATTGCTTTTTTGATGATACAATGGATGTTGGCAATTTGAACTTTGGTTCTTCTGAGCTGGATGTTCAAATCGAGCTTGAACATCTCGAAGTTCATGGTTCACGTTCTGTTGAAGCCTAGCTGGGAGAATTTTGAGCATTACTTTGCTAGTATGTGAGATGAGTGCAATTGTGTGGTAGTGTGAACATTCTTTGGCATTGCCTTTCTTTGGGATTGGGATGAAAACTGACCTTTTCCAGTCCTGTGGCCACATTTTGCTGGCATATTGAGTGCAGCACTTCCACAGCATCATCTTTTAGGATTTGAAAGAGCTCAACTGGAATGCCAGCACCTGCACTAGCTTTGTTCGCAGTGATGCTTCCCTAAGGCCCACTTGACTTCACATTCCAGGACGTCTGGAAGTTTATCTACTGTGTTCTGTTTGTCTCTCAGAACTTTCCCGTCTTCTTTGGGTATGAGAACTTGGTTTTAGGAAAGAGCTGTCCACACTTCGTGAGAGCCAGGTGACTGCTGATTGTTCGGGTCAGCAAGGAGAGGCAGCTTAACCTTAGGGTTGAGGACTCAGCACTAGTGGTGCTTTACCTTTGATCAGCAGTCAAGCAATCTCTCATGGGCTTGTCCGCTAACAAGCTTGTGCTACTTCCTGGCATAATTCACTGAGGATAAATTAAAATTATGTGGCCACTTGGGGATCTTTGACATGAACAAGAATGTTCGTTTGAGAAATGCTTTTGACATAAAGGGAAAAGAAACTCTCATGAGACTGTATAGCTGGTCTGTCTAAGAGAGATCACTGTGATTAATGCAGAGATTTCCCCTCTATTTCATTCTTTAGGGATTAATAAGCACTGGTTTTTAATTGTATCGCTTGATAATACTGTCAAGGACTTGAGTAACTATTTAAAGCAGCTATAATGACTTTCTTTTTTGTGTGTGTCTATATATGAAAAAGGTTTGCCGGCATCTAAACTTTCTCCTCCTCCTTACAGAAAGATAACCTCTTAGTGATAATTTCATATTTGTCTAAAGCTACTCTCTCTCTCACTTTTTTTTTGTTGTTATTGTTCTATCCTTGTCTTTTCCCTCACTGGGGACATTTTTTAAAGATTAATTGCTCAGAAAAAAAAATTGTCACTATTTTGCATACTAAATAATAATAATAATCTAAGAAGTAAGAAAAATGCCAGTAAATTGTCTTGCATTATATAATATAGACAAAGGTATTTAAAGAATGGGCTTCATTACTATAGCTATGAGGGATGAGACCTTCAATATAAGCGCTTCCTTTCTTAGGTTTTAAGGCTATTTAAATTTTGTCTCATGAATACAAAGTTTATAAAGTTTATACATTTTTAAAATATCCTATAATATTTCTGATAAATCAATTGGGACAAATCAAAATGAGTTAATCATATTGATTGGGCTTCCCTGATAGCTCAGTTGGTAAAGAATCTGCCTGCAATGCAGGAGACCCCGGTTCAATTCCTGGGTCAGGAAGATCCACTGGAGAAGAGGTAAGTTACCCACTCCAATATTCTTGGGCTTCCCTTGTGGCTCAGCTGATAAGGAATCCGCCTGCAATGTGGGAGACTTGGGTTCAGTCCCTTGGTTGGGAAGATTCCCTGGAGAAGGGAAAGGCTACCCACTCCAGTATTCTAGCCTGGAGAATTCCATGGACTGAATAGTCCATGGGGTCACAAAGAGTCGGACACAACTGAGCGACCTTCACTTTCACTTTCAATCATATTGATTAGAGACAACCCTATATCTATATTGCTCTGGCTTTATTATATAAAATTAATGCTAAGACAATATTGTAGTATATATGACTAGTATTAAAACTTTAAGACTTAAACTTTCTAAATTTTATGTATTGGTTTTATGGGGCAAGCAAAGAATTACTGTTAAAACATTTTAAGATTATAAAATATAAAATTGTTTTTAAGTGAAATCATAGGATAGATGTCTTATAAAGGGTTTAGATTTTATAAAATTCTTAAAATACTACAAATCATAAGGACTTAATTTTTTAGCTAAAATTGTAACTTCCATAGTTAAAAAGTTAAGACTTTAGAAAATGTTGAGTTACTTGATATGTAATATTTGAATACCTGAACAGTTTCTAAGCTTAAAAAAACCCATATACACATAGTTTTAATTTATCCATATTCATATGTATTATATAAGGGCTATAGATTAATAGAGTGTGTAAGTGTGTTTGGTTGATGTGTTCGTTCTGTCTTCTGAAAATGTAAAAGGTCATCTAAAATGTGTACCCATAAAAATTTAGTTTAGCAATTTAGTTTTCCCTGTGTCTGGAGAAAACAAAAATTGGTTACTTTGCCTAAATGTGGTAACCAATAAAATTAGAAAAACTGTATTTAGTATCATAATTATAGAAAATGAGAATATGTTTATAAGACAATGTTTATTAAGGAATTATTTATTAAATGATAATTCAGTGTAATATATACACTTGTTTTAATGTGCTGAGATAAGGTATATCTTAAAAACTAAAATTGTGTGTTATATTTTTATGTTTACATATACATATAAAGCATTTAATATGCTTTAATTCTATAAATGACAAAAAGGAAAATTCAAGGGTATATTTGATGTTAATAGATTTATTCACAAAAAAAGGTTTATAAATCTTTTATTGCAAATTTTAATATACACAAAAAGAGTAATAGTAGGGTTTTCTTTCCATAAAATGAGCAAGTTATTTTGTGCCTATTTAAGAGTTTTCTTTTGATTTACTAAAGTATCCTGATAACTCTCTGTCCTCCTGTCATTCTCTTGAATAATATTACAAATTTCTTTATTTTTTTTAAGTTACTAGATCCGATATCAGAGGAAGACTGTGGTTGAGCTTCAGTGAGGACCTTACCAGGTACTGTTAACAACTAACACAAAAGTAATTCCAAGTCAACAGACACAGGATACAAAGTACTTGAAAGTCTGTCCTAAAATCTCAGAGGAATCGGAGGAATCATCCCAAAGCAGATAACTGCAGGAAGTGTCGCCTCCCAAAACCTACCAGACAAGATCACCAGAGCGGCAAATTACCTTTTGCTCTTTTTCTTTGAGCTTTCCTCTCTGCCAAGTTAAGGTTTAAATTGTTGACACTTCTTATCTATGAACTATGATACTTTGAAGGTCTTTATCCTTAATACTGTTTTCTTTTTTTTTCCCTCTCAATTGCTCATTCCTTGGTGTGAGTCCAATGCCAGGCTACAGTTTGCTCATGGTTTGGCGACAGTACGCAATTACCCTGTCTGCTGGGTTTGTACTCACTTTCTTCGGGTGCCACCCAGCTTCCTTTGCTATCAATTTCTTGGAATTAATCCACTCATTTCCTTCCTTGGTGGGTAAGACTCAACCAGGAGGTGGGCAGAGGATGAAAAGTAGTATAAGAGGCCGAACAACCAGAATTTTAAAACCCCCTCTTACGTCATACATAGAAAGCAAGGTTTCAGCCCTAAATAAAACAATGCTCCCGAAAACTTTTGTGAAAATTCAGCTATTCCAAACAAATTTTCACAGAAGTCAGTAATGGAAGATGAAAGGAGTGATAAGGGGGTACTTTGAGAAAACAGAAAACAGGGAATTCCCTGACAGTTGAGTGGTCAGGACACCACACTTTCACTGCCAGGGGCCAGGATTCAGTCTGTGGTTGGGGAACTAAGAGCCGCAAACCACACAGAGCAGCAAAAGAGGGAAAAAAAGCAAACAGAACACAATGAGAGGAAATGAGACAGTGAAGAGTTCCATGAGGAAAGATGGGCCCCACAGGGTACTCAGTCAAAAAAGAAAAGAGAGGTAACTATGCCTCTGGCGAGGCCCCAAAGAAGGTAGAAGCCAGTGCCATGGAGTCTGTAAATGGTCTGGAACTTGGACCTCTGTGGAATCCAGTGAGAAGGTAGAAACCAGAGGTATACGGGATGAGAGAGGGCCTGGTTGCAGGTTTCTGAGGCTCACTGAGAGGCTGAAGGTGGAGACTGAGCTGACCTCGCTCAGAGGAATGGTGGGAGGCCCAGGACACTGAGGCCGCATCATCTCCCATAGGCTCCCAAGACAGTAGAATGTCAGCTTCCATGGCCTCGCCTCCCTACTCACAGTGAGGATCTTGATAAAAATGCTTGTCACAAACTGCCTCTAGCAGAGAACTTGTCCAAGTGGCTGCAGACAACAAGCTAAAATCTAGAAGGCTGGGATGGGGGCCTCACCAAGCCAGAAGCACACTCCATTCCCCCACATCCCAGACTTCACAATGCTTGTCTGATTCCTCACACCAAGGTTTTCTTTTACATTCCCTTCTCTGTAGGTTTCCCCTCCAGTATGAACCCCAGGCTGCACTGAGCTCCGGACTGCAGGAGTCACCCTAGGAAGGGGGCGGGGGGGGGGATACAGGAAAAAGGGGAGAGACTAATCTGTTCACCAGGAAACCTTATTCTGTGCTCCAGTAGACCCTTTTCAGTCAGCCTCTCTAGTCTGAGAATCCAAAAGCCTGGGTTACTTGTGGTGAAGAGGAGAACAAAGTGTTATTTTAGGAGGCTGAGTGGAATGATGCTTTGTGGCAGAGACATTTTGGAGACTATGACTTTGGAAACACCAAATTTAGTATATAAAACTGTCCATGACAATAATAGTAAGGGCTTTCACAGACATTATCTCATGTGATCCTCACAACAACCCTGTGAGGTATGGAGGCCAGGAATTACCTCTGAGGAGGAATCTGAATTTTGGGGAAGTTAAATAGCTTGTCCCAAATCAGGATCAAGGAGCTCTGCCTCGTAAACCAATGGTGGTTCCAGTGTATCTCACACCACCACCAGTGGGCAAAACTCATGGTCCAGCTCCATCATTCTTTCACTCTGCTTCCTAATAGAGACTTGCTCTAGGAACTGACATGCTCAGAGACTGTGGACCTGAGCCTTCATGGGAAGGTGAGATTAACACCTCTAGGTAGCCCAGAGGTGACTAGACAAAATCTTACCTTTTAATGCTACACCTTTGTTCCTCTTTTTGACTCTGCACTAAAGTTGAGAGACTAAAGTGAGTGACTACGACTGAATTTTCACTTTCTTCTCCCTAGGCAAGCCATAGACATTCATTTATTCATGGATAATCTGATTTTCCATATTAAGTTACTAAAGCTCCATGATCCGTCTCTGTTAGTCACTTTAAAGTGGATAAAAATATTTTCTAGTTTTCCTTTGAAAATTTCATGAAGGGTTTTCTGTATGTCATGTTCAATTGATTTTTTCAGTCCTTGTCCTTTGCAGATGAAGGCCACTAATTTCCAAAACTGCAGGTGCATGTATATTCCTTCACATGGGACTTGCCCCTGCTCACAGAGGCTCAGCATCTGATTCAAGGCTTTAAAAGGCTCAGAGGATTGCTCTCCATAGCAACCCTAACACAAAGGGAAGCCTTGGCCCAGAGACACCTCAGATGGAACAAAACAGGCGAACAAAAGTTGAAGGACCCTGTCCTCCTACAGGAATCCTGAACTCAATAGTCCAGTCCATGGTCAGTGACTCACTCACTGTGATCAGGATTCTACCATGGATCCCTCTACCACCCCCCAGAAGGTCTGTGAGCTTCAAGTCCTCCCCTGTCCCCCATATTCTAATCTTCCCTGAGAGTCTCCATCTTAGGTGTCTCTCTGTCCCAACATAATTGATTTGGAAAAGGAGGAACAGGTTAATCTCTGCTGGTGGCTGGCCCTAGGATTCCTTTGTCAAATTAATGTGTCTGTTTTCCTATATGTTAGTAAACTTTATTTCTCTAAATGGTAGAGAAATGGAAAAATGGATACCATGCTATACAGAAAGTATGAAACGGAACGAGAACCCCAAGACTCACTGAGATGCATCTGAAAGCAGAGTTTATCTGAAGTGCACCTCAACCTCAGACAGCTGAGGAGCTGTGAATAGTGACAGTGTTCTTGAGGGTGGGAGAGGGCCCTTAAAGAGGAAGGTGAACTCACAGTTCCTCTTCACAGCAGCCAGCCTGGTAGCTCCCTCCAGCCTTCCCTGGGTCTTCTAGATCCTTCCATCTTTCCATATCATAGATACACTGTAGCATTATTTTCTATTTATTCCTCCTACAACACTAACTGCGTTGTCCATTACTTCCTTGGTCACCTGAGCTTTAATCTTACCAATTATATAGCCTTTGAAAACCTGAAGTTCTTCCAGGAATTTTTGCTAATTCCCAGAGATTTGCATTATCAGGATTTCCTCTGTTCTCAGGTTCAGCTTCCTACCTCCCAGGCCAGACACAAGACACAACTCCACATTCACTCATGAGAGTCCTCTTTCACATAAAAGCATTAGTGAGCAATGTAGTCTTTACAAAAGATATTGTGAGGGTGATGAATAAGGCTATGTAGGGGCAGACTTCACTCCTGGCAAACAGCTTTAAGATCCCTGACTGCTAAATTAAGCATTGAATTATTTCCTTCCCTGAAACAGTCCTAGCCCAGGGCACTCAGTCCTTTCCCACCCAGATGATGAGGTTTTGCTGAACTGGCAGCAAAACTATCTCTCAAAAATGAAGGATAGATTCTCAGTTAACATTGCTCCTGAGATAGCATTGTATTTGGGTCCTTTCAATGAACAGAAAAAGAAAAAAAAAAACATGAGTTCATATTAATATGTACAATGCAAATTTAACACCAGGTTTTTACTTTGTATCTCATTTCTCTCACAATGAAAACTTTGGATCTTAGTAACATTAATGTTATTTGTTCTATTCTAATATATATATATACATATATATATATAAATGTAATGTTAAACTTATAGTACAAATATTACACCTGATAATAAAATTGAGTGAAGTTTCAAGTTATTTGCAATTTTTTTTTCCTTAGAATATACCCTACCAAGAAGATAAACCAGAAGAGCATGTTCCAAAGTCACTTGAAATAATTCTTATCTCTATGTGGGAATATAACCAATTTGGTAAAGAGTTAAGGTTATTGGTTTCAATTTATTCTCAATTTTAGGATTGGCTTTACTTTCCCTGTATTGTTTTTCAAAAACTAAAACATTTACATGGATCTAAGTCAAAAATAAATTATACTCAGAGACGTCTCACTCCCAGCCCTTTCATTTGATTCAAAACTAGATTTTATTTCTTCTCTCAAGATGTAGAAGGAATGTGAGAAGCAGGAAAGGATAGGAACTTTGTAGAAAGAAATTGTGGTCTAAATCGACTTGCTGTTTGAGGTTGGGGGTTGGGCATTTCCTACTTTTTAAGACTTGATTTTTTTACATGAAAATGAGAACAAAATAACCATCTCCTAGAAATATCCTGCAGATTAAATTAGATAATATCTGTGAATTGCACAGTCTGTATCAGGTACTCAAAACATGACAGATATTCAGTATATTTTATCTGAAAAGCTTAATAAAACTTAGAAATGTTAGACCAGCTTGTCACCCAATTTTGGTGAGCTTTTAAAAATATTTTTCCATAATGTGTATGATAATACTCAGAACAGAATTCAGAAGATCTGTATCTTCTATAGCCTATATCTAAAGAGATATAAAAGGAACTTTTATCTAGTAGAACCCAAAATACTAGACTTGTTTGGATGGCAGTAGTGAGGTAGACTACCGAGAAAGATATAATAAGGAAGGATACTCAAAAGAGATATGTTAAAGACTGAATGTTTGTGTCCCCCCAGAATCCCTGTGTTGAAACTGTCCCACAATGTGAACATGTTAGGCGATGGAGCCTTTAGGAGGGGATTAGGATTAGATGAGGTCATAAGCATGGAGCCTTTGTGAATGGCATTAGAGCCCTCTTAAGAGGCACTAGAAAGCTTGTTTCCTATCTCTCTTTTCTGCCATGTGAAGACAGCGAGAAGATGGCTATCTAGGAAACAGGTTCTCAACAGACACCAAGTCTGCCGGCACCTTGATCTTGGACTTCACAGCCTCTAGAACTGTGAGAAATAAATGTTTGTTGTCTAAACCACCCAGTCTATGGTATTTTTGTTATAGCAGCCCCAACAGACTAACAAACATCAGTTACAGAACTAAATGAAAGTGGGATAAAGCCCTTGTTGCTGTTTCATCACTCAGTCGTGTCCAACTCTTTGCGATCTCATGGACTGTAGCCCACAAGGCTCGTCTGTCCATGGGATTCTCCAGGCAAGAATACTGGAGTGGGTTGCCCTTTCCTTCTCCAAGGGGTCGTCCCAACCCATGGATAGAACCCGAGTCTCCTGCTTGGCAGTCATCTCCCTTTTGGCAGGCAGATTCTTTTGCCACTGAGTCACCTGAGAAGCCTGATAAAGTCCTTAGCAAACTCAAACTGAGTTCAAAAATGAAACTACTTACTGTATTATCTATAAAACATGGCTAAAACAGAGACTTAAGGGTAGAAAGGCCAAGAGAGTTAACTGATAGATAAATAATAAAGTAGCTAAGTGAAAAAGCAAGTACACAAAAATCAAGTTTCTAAAATTCTACCTAGGGACTTAAGATTGGAGAGGGAATTTGTGGTAGGAGAGTAAGGTACTGTTTTTTAGGACTGAAAGAAACATTCTAATAAAAGGTATCAGTTTTCCCTAAATCTATAAATCATTGCAGCTTTACCAGTTTGGGGCAATTGTCTAACATGGGAGGAAAGCTGGACATAATCCTATAAGCATTTCTTTTTTTTTTTTTTTTTTTTTATTCCCCAAAGGGGGTGCACCGTTCCTGGAAGTACTGCAATACCAGGTTGATGCGTGGAGTGGACGGAGCAAGCTCCTATTCCAACTCCCTGCTCCAAAAATCCATTTAATATATTGTCCTCGGATAGAAAGCATTTCTTTTTAAAAACACCATAAAAAGTTCTAGAAGATTATCATCTTGGAGTAGGAAAACCATTTGTATATTTTAAAGCTATTTTCAAACTATAATAGTAGAGCATGCTTTTAATAATTCAAACAGCACATAAATATATAAATTACAAAATGTAAACACTCTTTCCACCCCTCTTTACTCCCACTGCCTAAAATGGTGAGGTAAGCACAGTTAACAATTTGACATGTATGGAAAGGCACACCTCACTGCCTGCATTTAGTCCCAGAGCCACACCACACTTAGCGGCAAAGGAGGCTGGTAAATGCAGTCTACAACTGAGCAGCCGTGTGTCCCGCTAAAAATCCAATCGAAGGAGAGTGTTTTTTAAAACAACCTATTATTCTCTGCCATGGCCTTCTTCCTGCTTTACCCATCTTAAACAGGAAGGCTTGGCTTTTTCTTGATCTGGCTGTGAGGCTTTGCCATTTGCTAAATTTGGCTTTGGTTGGGGGAAATCTTCTTAATGCCATCACATCTCCTGGTGACATATAGCTGGCCATGTGAGCTCCCTGACAGTGATGGAAAAGCTGGGGCCTGAAGATGGTGTCTGGGAACTCAGGCTAGAGCTCCAAACCCATTGTGTTCTGAAGATATGGTTTTGATGTGTGGAGTCTTTTCCCCCCCAGTATTGTGAAAGACCCTGGAGAAGGAAATGGCAGCCCACTCCAGTATTCTTGCCTGGAAAATCCCATGGACTTCGGAGCCTGGTAGGCTACCGTCCATAGGGTCGCAAAGAGCCGGACACGACTGAGCGACTTCATTGTGAAAGAAACTGGGTTGGCTGTTACTGGAGGTAACTCATTCTTGCTCTCCATAGAGGGAGCATGATCACATTTTTGCAAGAGTGCACTCCTACCAGGTCACTTGCACCTGCAGACAAGTCTGTTCCTCTTTAAGTGATTCTTTAAGGATTAAAAAGCGGTGCAAAGACTTTGGATAGGCCAAGCTGCACACAGCTGCGCCAGAAGCTCCAGTGCTGTGGAGACAGTACAGGACAAGACCCTGGGGAATCTCACAATGGTCCCAGCTCCTCTGTTCACCAGTGATGTATCCTTGGCAAGCTGCTTCCCAACCCAGAGCCTCTGTTTTCTCATCCAAAAAGAAGCTGGAGCAGATCATTTCTGTTTCAGTTCCCCAGTTGTCCATGACCTTTTCCTATCTATTTCTTGTTGGGAACACTTCAGCAGTACCCTTAGGGGAAAGACAAATCTTTCCTTCTCATCTGTTTCTCATGTGTCCATTACCAGACATGGAAGAATCCAAGGTCTTCAAAATGACTCACCCCTGTGCACCTCCTGGAGACCAGGAACCTGGGCTGATGTTCTGGGTCAGTCTCAAACAGGTGTCAAATGGATTTTAACACGGTGTTCACTATTGGTTCCCACAATCAAGTCTACAGGGAGACTGGGGTAGGCAGCAAACACTGAGAGGAATAAAAAATGTGTGTAATGGTTAGAGCAGTATTTTCTCTTTAAGACTCTAGAGACATACCCAGGGCATGACACATCCTGAAACTAAGTCTTTGGTTTTTAAGGGTAAAAGTGAAAAAAAAAACACAGATCTCCATAAAACCTACTACAGGATGAGTAAAGAAAGAATGAAATGTCAATGACAGCACCTTTTCAGGTTCTTAAACTATGTTGCCAAAGTTCTAATGCTTTCTCCTTTTCTTAAAAATAAATTTCATCTGCATAGCGCAGCATATTAAAAAGCAGAGACATTACTTTGCTGACAAAGGTCCATCTAGTCAACATGTGTTGGATGGACAACACATATTGTGTTATATATTGACCAGAACATTTATATTGCATTTTACAATTTATAAAACACTCAGCTACATTTTCTCTTTTATCTTCAACAAAGCACTGGGAAGCGTAAGGACAGGTAGTTGCTGTTTTACAAATGAAGAGCCTGAGGTTAAACAGCTTTCCTAAGGCCACATGGCTAGTGTGAGTTGATCTGGACAATTCTGAAACTCTCCACAGCCTCTATGTTGATGCCTCATGCTCCACATGTATGTGTGTGTATGTGTTTGGTTATATCCAACTCTTTGAGACCCCATGGATTGTAGCCCACCAGGCTCCTCTGTCCATGGGATTTTCCAGGCAAGAAATACTGGAGTGGGTTGCCGTTTCCTACTCCAAGGGATCTTCCTGACCCAGGGATGGAATCTGTGTCTCCTGTGTCTCTCGTGTTGGCAGGCAGATTCTTTACTACTGCACTACCTGATTCTTAAATGTGGCTTCACATTAGAACTACTTGGAAAATTTAAAAATAAATATTAGTAACTCGTCCCACCCCCAGAGAGTTTCACTTAACCACTCTAAAATGTGGTCTGGGCATTAGTATTATTTTTCACATTTCTCCATTTTCAGTTAATCTTTGATTGTGAGATAACAGATTCATGGACAGTTGTGAGAAATAATACAGTGATCCCATTTCCCCCCATTAGTAACATATTGCAAAACTATATACTATATATATATATAGTATAATATAGTATAGATAGTATAATATCACAGTATAATGTCACATGACACTAACATTTAAATGGTCAAGATGCAGAACAGTTTCACCATCATCAGGAGCTCTTGAACTTTCCTTTTATAGGCACACCCAGCTGCCCTTACCTACCTATCCCTAACCCATGGGAACCATTAATCTGTTCTCCATTTCTATAATTTTTGTCAT